>NW_006399752.1:13249788-13270071 GCF_000299155.1 Elephantulus edwardii
TAATTATGAAGACCATGACCTGGATCAGGTGCACCTTACTTCTAAATTGACATCCTTGCTCTGCCATATCTAGAGTTGGTTGTGCGGATGGGGAAGGGAGTGCTGATCAAACATGATAAGGGACAGGAGAGGAAGGCGAGAGGGGCTGAGTGGATGCTGGAGGAAATGGTTGCTGGCAGAGCAGAGCGGAGGAAGAACCAAATCACAGGCTCCAAAGTGAGGGTGGAGAGGAGGGGAACCAACACCTCTGTCTGCTCGAGATTGCTCTAAATTGAACATCCAAATTAAGGCAGACGAGGAAGAATTGGCCATCCATTTCTGAAACAACAGGCCTTTGAAAACCCTATGCACAATAGAACACACTTAAATTAGATTAGCAGATACGGCACCTGAGGCTGAGCCCTCTGGCTGACAAACACGAAAAAGGAGGAGCCAGTTGCAAGCAGACATTAGTTATTGGAACATTGAATGTGAGAAGCATTAATGTAAATAAGTTGGATACTGTCAAGAGAGAAATGGAACACATAAATATTTACATCCTAGGCATTGGCAAAATGAGATGGATTGACATGGGACATTTTGAATCAGACAGTCATATGATCTTCTGTGCTGGAAATGAAAAGGTAAGGGAAAATGGGGTCATATTCATAGTTTAAAAGTTTTCAAGATAATTGTACAATTTATAAATCTACTATCAATATATGAAGACTCCAATTTTCCACATCTTCTCTAATACTTTTGATTTTTCACCTTTTTCATTATAGCCATCCTGTTGTTGTTGTTATTAGGTGCCGTTGAGTTGAGTACAACTCTTAGTGACCCTTTGAACAAAATATATGAACTCTTTTCTATCCTGTGCCATCCTCACACTTCCTGACACACAAGAGCCCATTACAGCAGTCACCATGTAAATCCAGTTGACAGTCTTTCTCTCTTTTACCAATCCTCCACCCTTCCCAGCATTATGTCTTTCTCCAAGGAATAACACCTCCTAGCAACATTGCCCCAAAGTATGTGAGGCGAAGCCTCATAATTCTTGCCTCCAAAGAGCACTCTGGCTGCACCCTCTCCAAGACATATCTATTAGTGTTCTTGGCTGTCCATGGGAGATTCAGTGCTCTTCTACAACACCACAGTTTAAAGGCATCAATTCCTTTTCTGCCATCTTTATTCATTGCCCAGCTTTCTGAAGATTACACTGAAGCATCAAGAAGCCAAAACAAAAGGAAAACATGTCAAAGTGAAAGAACTGAATAAGATTTCACAGCGAAGCTTGGGAAAACAAAGCAAAGTATTATAATGGAATGTGTATAGAGCTGGAATTGGAGAATAAAAAGGTAAGAACTCACTGCAAAGCTTAAAGAACTGGAAAACAAATTTAAGCCTTATGTTACAATATTGAAAGGTGCTATGGGCAGTATATTGGATGACCCAGAAAGCACCAAAAAGAAGATGGAGGGAATTCACAGAGTCACTGTACCAGAAAGAATTGATTGACACTGAAAAATTTTAGAAAGTACCATATGAACAGGACCCAATTTATAATGAAGGAGAAAGTAGAAGCTTCACTGAAGGACTTAAGTTATAGCCATTAAGTGGGTATGAAATGGTATGGTGTCTTATTGTGATTTGAATTTGCATTTACCTAGGGCTAATTAGAGAGTTCTTTTGGCTTAGTAGTAAGGAGCTGTTCTGTCAACCTGAAGTCACACAGTTCAAATCCATCAGCTGTCTTCCTAAAGAAAAATGAGAAATCTTCTCCCATGCTATTTATTCCCTCTGAAATCCCACAGAACTTTCAGCTAAGAGCCAGTTCCAACTTGATAACAACAACAGTAATAGCTAGTGAAAGCAACCTAATTCTTTGAAACTGTATGTCCCAAATACAGTTTGCAACTCTCAATTCTGTAGGTGATGTAAATATACTGAAAACTGCTGTATGTTTTTAAAAGTAAGTATTTTGATATGTGAATTATGTCTCAATAGAGCTGTTCATTATTTTGTTGAGTAGGTTTGTTGTTTCTTGTTGTTTTTTTTTAAGAAAGAACTAAATCACAAAGCACAAACTACATTTCCTCAAAACACAAGAGTGTACCTGTAAGGCAAGAAGTCTGTGTGAATGCTTATTTCAACTTTTTTTTTGTTCTAAGCAGTAACATATGACTTTACTGATTTGATGGGCTATTTGGTAATTTTTAATGACCAAAAAAATAATTACATAAATGTTAAAAGAAAAATATGGATTACCAAAAGTCCATTTTGGTGTCATTAATTATTATCTATAATATAGTAATATATATAATAATTTATACTTTTGTCACTCATTATTATATACAGTATATTAATGTAAATAGTAATGAATGCTCAGAAAATGAAAAATTATTGTATGTAGTTGCCAAATTAACATGGCTTATTTTTACTATAATTCATTTGTGATTTTCTTTTCAAAATTAGATGCAGTACTTAAATATTTTTCTTAAAAATCAGGGTAGTAGAAAGTGTGATTTTTGTGATCATTAAATAAGTACAGAGGGTTTGTTTCTAGATAAAGGCTTGAATGTTGACAACTTTAAAGTTTTTCCCAGAAGTTCATTACTTTTTAAAACTTCAGATCCTTTCAGAATGGCATTGAGATTTTCTCAGTGGGGAGAGCATCATAATATTCGTCTCATTAAACTGTTTGTACCTCCTGCTGAGAAGTAGATTGAGACCTGAAAATGCTTATCACCATAGGAAGCAACAACAAGAAAAAAAAATGTTTAAAAAACCAAACAGTTTATCTTAGAATTACATTTGGAATGTTATTGTTAGGGGCCATGGTGTTAGCTCCGAAGAGTGACCCTACTTAAAATAGAATGAAACATCACCTTGCTTTGAGAATCCTTCCTCTCAGGATCCTTCCTCTGAGGCCCCTTCCTTTGAGGATCCTGTGCTGGCCTCACAGTCCCTGAACGGCTTTAGTCCATCTCATTGACTGTCTTTCTCTTTTTCATTGATCCTCTACTTTATGAAGAATGATTGATTGCTTTCTCTAGGGATGTCCTTTCTGATAATATACCCAAAGTAAATGAGAGGAAGTCTGATAGGCCTAACTGCTGAGGAGCATTCTGGTTGCACTTCTAAGAGAAATTGTGTTTGTTCTTTTGGCAGTGCATGTTGTATTCACCTCTGGGCCAACTGGCAGCATTAGGATGGATGGTGAAGAGATTGAGATTGTTCACAGCTTTAGTTTGCTTGGCTCCACAGTCAACACTCTTGGCACCAGCAGCCAGGAAATTAAAAGACATATTGCCATGGGAAAGTCTGCTGTTAGGGACCTCTCCAAAGTACTGAAGAGCAATAGTGTCTCTCTGGAGACTAAGGTGCATCTGATACAGGCCATGGTCTTTGTGATTACTTGTTATGCATCAAAGAATTGGACAATGACCAAGGAGGATAGAAGGAGAATTGATGCCTTTGAGCTTTGGTGCTGGAGAAGAGTATTGAGGATACCATGGACTGCTAGGAAAACAAACAGATTCATCCTGCAAAGCATTAAACTGGGGGGCTCCTTGGAGGCAAGGGTTCTGAGGCTCCGTCTAATATACTTTGGACATGTTGCAAGGAGGGATAGGTCCTTGAAGAAGGACATCATACTTGGGAGGGTGGAGGGACAGCGCAGGAGGGGAAGGCCCTCTATGAAGTGGATTAATTCAGTGACTGGGGTAAGCGGGATGGGTGTATCAGAGACAGTGCGATTGGCACCGGACAGAGCAGAGTTTAGGGCTGTTGTACATAGGGTCGCTATGAGTGGCAAGTGACTCGACGGCACATAGCAACAACAACATCAGCACAACAATTCAGAAGCATCAGCTGTTTTTATTTTTCCGTTTTCCTTGTTCCTTGCCCAGATTGCATGTATCTGAAGTGATTGAAAATACTTTGGTTTGAGTCTGGCATGGCTTAGACCTCACAGTGATGTCCATGCTCTTGAGCACTTTAAAGTTTCCTTGGCAGATTTTCTCAATGCAGTATGTTTTTTGATTTCTTAACTGCCATGTCCTCAGGTGTTGTTTGTGGATCCAGATTTGGAATACTACTGTTAATTTTAGAATTTGTATTATTATATGTTGATTTAGAAGTAGTTATTTTAGTTACATAATAAATTTTATAGGCTTTGTCTATAGTGAGTTCTGATGATGTAGTGCATAGGCCAGAAGCTCGCAGCTCACTGGCATTTCTAATCTACCAACAGCCCTGTGGGAGAAGGATGGCCAGTCTCCAATGTGATTTATAACCTCTGAATGCCTAGTAGAGGGTCAGCTATGCTAAGGATCTTTTTAACAAAGTACAAGAATGTCACTTTAACGACTCTATTGAACCTGTCACAAACCATAGTATTTTCAGTTGTTTCATATGCATGTCAGAGTTGGATAGTGTATAAAGAAGGTCTTAGTGCCTTTGATTTGTGGTGTTGGTGAGAATGTGAAATATATCCTGGAATGCCTAAAGAACGAATGGATCTCTGTCTTTGGAGAAGTACAACCAGAGTGCTCATTGGAAATGAGAATAGTAAGGCTTTGTCTCACATACTTAGCTCGTGTTGTTGCTGTTAGTTGCCATTGAGTCAAGTATGATTCATAGTGACCTTATGAACAACAGATCTGAGCTCTGCCCTTTGCCATCCTCACAAACTCACACACACTCAAGCCCATTGATGCAGGTATTTTGTTGCCCTACCTGGTTGAAGGTATTCACTCTTTTGCCATCTTTCCACCTTCTCATGCATGATGTCCCTCTCCAAAGAATAACATCTCCTAGAAATATGCCCAAAGTTTGTAAGATTACGCTTCATCATCTTTGCCTCCAAGAGCCCTCTCGCTGCACCTCGTCAAAGATATATGTATGTTCTTTTAGCAGTTCATGTGATATTCAGCAGTCTTCTCTGCCACCACAATTTAAAAGAATAATTTTTTTTTCTGTCACCCTTAGTTGTTGTCCAACTCTCAGATGCATAGCAAGTGAGGGAGAAGACCATGGCCAGAATCATCAAGTGCACCTTAGTCCTCAACATGACATCCTTTTTTCTTCATAATTTGGAGAAGTTCCTGACTGCAGACTAGCCCAGTACAATACATGTCCTGATCTCCTGACTGCTAGTACCAAGTGTATTGATTGTGGATCCAAATAAGATGAAATTGTTGACGGTTTCAGTCTTTTCTCCATCTATCATGATGTGCATTTTATTAGGAGGATCTAATCCCTAGAAAAAGGCTATCACTTGAAAAAGTGGAGGGTCTTGGAAGGTGAGGAAGATCTTTGCTGAGATTGACTGACACAGGGACTGCGACGATGGGTCTAAGCACAACAGAGATTGTGAGGTTGCTGCAAGATTGGGTTTTGGAATAGGATTTTGCTCTGTTGTATATAAGGCCACTATCAGCTGATGAAGACTTAATGGTACCTCCCAACAACCATAATTTGGTTGGTTTCATATGTTGTTAGGTGCCACTGAGTTGAGTACAACTCATAGCGACCCTATGAGCAAAAGATCTGAAACCAATCCTGTCCTGCGCCAACCTCACACTTCCTGACACACAAGAGCCCATTGCAGCAGTTACCTTGTCAATCCACCTAGTTGAGGGTCTTCCACTACTTTGCTGACCCTCCCCCCTTCCCAACATCATACCCCTTTCCAAGGAATAGCACCTCTTAGCAATATGTCCAAAGTATGTTAGACAAAGCCTCATCATTCTTGCCTCCAAAGAGCACTCTGGGTGCACCCTTTCCAAGACATGTCTATTAGTTTTCTTGGCCATCCATGGAATGTTCAATGCTCCTCTCCAACACTACAGCTCAAAAGTATCAATTCTTTTTTGTCATCCTTATTCATTGTCCAGGTCTGGGATGCATATCTAGTACTCGGAAAGACCATGGCCTCAATCAGATACACCTTAGTCCTCAAATTGTCATCACTACACCTCAATAATTTGGAAAGGTCCCTAACTGCAGATTTCCCCATTGCAGTTCATCTCATTTCCTGACTACTTGTAGGAAAGGTGTTAATTGTGGATCCAAGCAAGATGAAGCCATTAACAGTTTCAGTCTCCTCTCTGTCCATCATGACACTGCCTATTGATCCAGTGGTAAAAGTCTTTGTTTTCTTACTTTTGAGACACGATCCGTACTGAAGGCTGTATTCCTTGATCTTCTGGAAGAAGTGATTCCAATCCTTCTTGCTTTCAGTAAGAAAGGTTGTATTATCTGCATAACATAGATTATTGTTGAGTCTTCCTCCAATCCTAATGCTACACTCCTCTTCATAGAGTTCAGCTTGTTGGATAACTTGTTCAGCATATAGATTGAAGAGGTATGGAGATAAAATATATATAATAAAAACAAAAGTTACTGAATGTGCTGTGTTAGATTTACTATAAAACCTATTTATCTTAAATTATTTTTGTTTATTGGGTATATGTCAGAACGAAATGGAGACCTTTTTGCTTGGCTGTTTTTGAGCCTTTACATTGACAGAAACAAGAATTGGTATGCAAAACAGTCAAGGAACATACATCTAAACACACTGTATATTGTGAGACAGCACATTTAAATTCCATTGAGAGGCTCTAGAATGACTGCTTTGGAGAAATAGAAATTATATAGTTTAGACTTAAACAGTAAATTCCAAGAAGGAACAGAACTTAAGATGCTTTTGAAGAGTGAATGACAGTTACATAATAAGGTAATAGAACGAGATGGGGAGGAGATATTAGTAGTATAAACACAATGAGACAGCTTTCCGAAATGGAAAAAACCCTGGTCTTTTTTGCAAAAGCCAACCTGAGTTGAGCAGTCTGTGTTTGCAATGTTGTTGTTATGTGCTGTTGAGTCACCTGCGACTCATAGCAACTCTATGTACAACAGCTCTGAAGCTTGCCCTGTCCTCAGTCAGTCTCACTGACTCTGAAACACCTACCCCCATTGTCCTAGTTTCTGTATCACTCCATCTCATTCAGGCTCTTCCTCTTTTGCATTGTCCTTCTCCAAAGATCAGTTCCTTCGGCCACATGCCCAAAGTGTGTGAGATGAAACTTCAAAATCCTAGCCTCCGAGGAGAAACTTAATTTCACCTTCCCCAAGACAGACCAGATTGTTTTCTTTAGGGTCCATGGTATGTTCAAGACTCTTCTCCAGCACCACAATTCAAAGTCACCAGTAATTCCTCTGTCATCCTTAGTCATTATCCAGCTCTCTGATGCGTAGAAGTAATTGTGAAGACCATGGATTGGATTAGGCACACCTTAGTTTTTAGATTGGCATCTTTGCTTCTCAGTACTCTGGAAAGGTCCCTGACAGCAGATTTACCTAATGCAATTCATCTTTTATTTCCTGACTGCTGGTGCCATGAGTGTTTATTGTGGAGCCGAGCAAGCTGTAACTGTTAACAACCTCAATCTCTTCTCCATCCATCATCGTGCTGCCATTTGGCCCACTGGTGAGAATCTTCTTGATGTTAAGCTTCAATCCATATTGAAGACTACAGTCCTTGACCTTCTGTAGCAAGCGCTTGAGGTCTGCCTCAGTTTCAGTAAGCAAGGTTGTGTCCTCTGTATAATGTAGGTCACTGATGAGTTTTCCTCCAATCCTGATGTCACATTTCTCCTCATAAAGCCCAGCCTCCCAAATGATCTGTTCTGCCTAGCAATAAAGTAAGAAATTAGATACCTCATGTTTATGATTGTGGTGTTAGTTTTAAAGTTATTAGCCCCCTCTGAGTCCACCTACCTTAGCTGGAGACACTTGGACTTGCAAATCATCAACAGCTGTTTAACTGGGATGACAGAGAGAGAGAGAGAGCAAGCGAGCGAGACCCTGGTGAGAGTGAGACCCTGATGATGGTGGTGGACAAACTGGGGGAAGGTGTAACCAGAGAAACTTTGGAGATGTAGCCATAGTTAAAGCTTTTATTTGGTGAATTGAAACCTGGAAAAGCTGGTTTGCAACTGCTCAGATGTAAAGTTTGCTGAATGATTGAAAAAATCAGAGGTGGCTTGCATTTGTGCTGCTGAACTGAAACCTAGTTGACTGAGAAGGTGTCTTTCACTAATTGAGGAATTGTGTCTAGGCTATTCCTCTGTCTTGGACTGTTAGACAAAACCTGGACTTGCATTGTGTGATATTCTTTGCCTCCATTATTATTCAACCTATTTCCCTAATAACCCTAACAACAGTGAGCAAAGTCTGTAAGTAGAAAACGCCAGTGATTCATAGAAATAGGTGCAAGAGCATGTAGGGTGGCTTGTCTGACCAAGCAGCTGTTTGTGAGTATAGTTGATGAGTATAGTTCTGTTCTATGAAGTGGGCAGATGTCAGAGTTGGCGACTCCCATGTTGCATCTGCTCCATTTACAATGATGTTGTCATTGTTAGATGCCATGAAGTCAACTATGACTCATAGTAACACTATAAACAAGATCTGAACTTGACCGTATCATGCCCCATCTTCACCATTTCCAATATGCTTGAGCCCATGGCGAACAGTCACAGTGTCAATCCATCTTGTTGGTGTTTTTCTTCTTTTTCTCTAGCCCTTCACTTTTCCCAGCATGATGTCCTTTGCCTAGGATGTCCCCCCTCTGAAGCATGCCAGAAGTATGTGAGATCAAGTTTCACCATCCTGTTAAGTAGGATCCTGGGCTCTTCTTCCCAGAAAGACTTATTATGCATCTTGACTGCATTCTCACTGAAAGTTAGATTTTGTTAATTTTTGTTAAAAGGATTGTTGGACTGCACAATGTTGCCTGGACTTGTGCTATTTCAAAACTCAAGTTAAATCTGGGGCAACGTTTATTACACTGGGGGAAATGACCTTCAATGTTTTTATACTTCATACATTTTAAAAAATATTTTTCAATAATATTTTTTAAAACACATAATGGGTAGCTATATTTTTAAAGGTAATTCTTTCCCAAAGCAATTTTAAAGGCCTTTTAAAATTAGAGTTTTATAATACCTTCAGCTGAAACAAATTCAAATGAGCTTTCCCTGTTAACTGCCTTTTAAATGTTTTGTTTGGATACTGTGTATCCAATTCCAGTGTATTGCTAGAATTAATTTGATTACATAACATATGAGAACTTTGTTTTCTGCCTTTTCTTTCTAATTTAAAATGAAAATATTGTGTATCCTTTCCTAATTTTCTTGTTGTTTTTACATGGTGTCAAGTCAACTATGATTCCTAGCAACCTTGTGAACAGTAGCTCTGAGCTTTGCCCTGTCCTCATCATTTCTGACACACCTGACACTATTGCAGTCACTGTGTCAATCCATCACATCCAGGGTCTTCCTTTCTTGTGTTGACCCTCTATCCTTCCAAGCATGATCCTTCTTCAAGGACTGGTGCCTTCTGGCAGTATGCCTGAAATATGTGAGAGTTTCAAGATCTTTGCCTCTAATGAGCAACTTAGTTTCACCCTCTCCAGGACAGACCTAATTATTATCATGGCAGTCCATGGTTCAATAATCTTCTCTAGTACCACAACTCAAAGGCATCAATTCTTCTTCTGTTACCCATAATCATTGTCTAGCTTTCTAATGAATAGCAAACAAATGAGAAGACCATGGCTTGAATCAGGTGCATCTTAGTCTTTACACTAACCTCATTACTCTTTGGTACTCTGAAGAGATTTTTGACAGTAAATTTTCGCCATGCAACTCATCTTTTGATTTCCTAACTGCTGGTCCTAAGGGTGTTAATTGTGGATTTGAGGAAGTGAAAATTGTTAATGATCACAATCTTTTCTCCATTTGTTATGACACTGCCAATTGGCCCAGTGGTGAAGACCTTTGTTTCTTGATCTTAAGATACAATCTCTGTTGAAGGCTGCAGTCTTTGGCCTGCAGAAAATGCTTCAGGTCCTCTTCAGTTTAGGTAGGCAAGGTTGTGTTGTCTGCCTCATGCAGGCTTTTGATGAGTTCTCCTCTAATCCTGATGCCACAATCTTCTTCATAAAGTCCAGCTTTGCAAATTATCTGTTCAGCATATAGATTGAAAAGATATGGAGAAGCTGATGCAATGCATGTACCAGGGAGCTGCTTGCTGATGCCATGCTGGTGCTGGGCAGCTGCTGGATGACACCTTGTACGTGCTGGGGGGCTGCTGGCTGATGCCACGCACATACTGGGGAGCTGCTGACACATGAACAAAGGAACAGCACACTGGGGTGAGCAGGAAAGCTAGAATCTGAGTGAGTGAGAGCAGCGAGGGAGAAACAAAAGAGTAACCTATAAGAGAAAGCAAAAAAAAAAAAGAAATTAAGTGCTGATTTTGCAGCAGAAACTATGCAACCAAGAAAACAATGGAATGACATATATCAAACACCCAAAGAACACAACTGTTAACCAAGAATATTATTCCCAGCAAAATTGCCCATCAAATATGAAGGAGAGTTCAAGATATTCCCAGAAAAACAGAACCTAAGACCAGCATTGCAGGAAACAGTGAGAGATGTCCTCTCACAGAGGTGCCACAGAAAGCAGGATGGACCAAAGAACTAGCAAAAACATCAAAAAGAACAAAATGATAGCCTCTCAATAGTCACACTGAATGTAAAAGATTGGATAAAAAACCCAAAATCCATCAGTATGCTTTCTACAAGAGACATACTTGAAAAATGAAAATAAAGAAAGACTAAAAATAAAAGGGAGGGAAATATACCAAGCAAATGGCAACCAGAAAAAAATAGGTGGTGATATTAATTTCCGATAAAATAGATTTCAATGCAAAAAGCCATCATAAAGGACAAGGAAGGTCACTATATAACGATTAAAGGGTCAATAGAAGAAGAAAATACAACAATAATAAATATCTGTGCACCAAATGAAAAACCTGTAAAATGTAGAAAACAAACATAAAACTGAAAAAGGAAATACACAACACTATTATAGTATTTGGAGACTTCACACACCACACTGAAAAAAAGTTAGAACTCAACAAAGGTGCTAAAGAATTAAACTATACAATAAGCCAAATCAGTATCATAGATGTTTATAGGCTACTGCATTCCCCAGAAATTACAGTATACCTTCTTCTCCATTTTTCATGGAATGTTCTCTAGAATATATCACATTTAGGACACAAGGCAGACATCATTGAATTCAAAAGCATAGAAATAATACAAAGCGTCTTCTCAGACCACAATGCTAAAAAATTAGAAATTAATAAGAGGATAAAAAAGAAAAAACCTCATAGATTTGGAAGCTAAACAACACCTTACTTGAGCATGAGTAGGTATTAGAATAAATTTTTTTTAAAAAAAAGAAAATTAAAAGTTTCTTGAAACAAATGACAATGACAACACCACTTACCAAACCCTCTGAGAAACAGCCAAAACAGTAATTAGAGGTCAATTTATGACAATAAGAAAACACCTTAAAAGACCAGAAAAAATGACCATTGATCTCTCACCCATTATCTCCAACAAGTTGAAAAAGAACAGCAAGAAAACTGGACACCCTCCAAAAACCGGAAATTATAAAAATTTGGCCCGAAAGAAATGAAATAGAAAAACATAAAACAATAGAAACCATCAACAAAACAGGAGTTGGGTTCTTCAAAAAGATAATAAAATTGACAAACCACGACGAAAATTAGCAAAAGAAAAGAAGGAAAAGACACCATTTGAGTAAGGGATGAAACAGGCAACATCACAACAGAATCAACTAAAATAAAAGGGTCAACAGTGGAATATTATGGAAAAACTGTACTCAAAATAATATGAAAACCTAGAGGATATGGACAAATACTTAGAAAATCACGAACTACATAAACTGACACAAACCAAAAGGGAACACCTGAACAGACCCATTACAAAAGAAGAAATTTAAAAGGCAATAAAACAACTTCCAGCCAAGAAACCCCTGGACTATATAGTTTTAAAAGTGAATTTTATCAAACATTTAGAGAAGAACTGTCACCAATCCTACATAAACTATTTCAGAAAATAGAAAATGATGGCATTTTCCCAGACTCATCCTGTGAAGCAAACCTATCCTTAATACCAAAACCAGGTAAAGACACCAGCAAAATAGAAAACAATGAACATAGATAAAAAAAAATTATGAATAAAATCCTGGCCATTAGATTCCAATGATACATCAAAAAAATAATGTACCATGACCAAGTAGGATTCATAATAGGTGTGCAAGGATTGTTCAACTTATAAGAAAAACAATCAGTGTAATTCATCACATTAACAAAGCAAAGAATGAGAACCACTTGCTCCTGTCAATTGATGCAGAAAAGGCCTTTGACAAAATACAACACCCTTTCCTGATTAAAGCATTCAATAGAAATTTCCTTAACATAGTAAAAAACCCGAGAGCCAATGTTGTTTTCAATGGAGAGAAGTTAAAGGCATTCCCCCTTGAGAACAGGAACTAGGCAAGGATGTCCACTATCACCTCACCTGTTCAGTGTTTTATTAGAAGTCTTAGCAGTAGCTCTAAGACAAGAGAAGGAAATAAGAGGTATCCATATTGGCAAAGAGGAGGTAAAATTATCTCCAGATGCAGATTATATGATAGTGTACTTAGAAAACCCTAAAGATTTAGTGAGAAAACTACTGGACATAGTTGACCAATTCAGCAAAGTGACAGGATACAAGATCAACATAAAAAAAAAATCAATTAGATTTCTCTACAGTAACAAAGAGAATATAGAACTGGAGCTAAGAAAAACAATACCCATCTCAGTAGGTAATCCAAGATTAAATACTTGGGAGTAAATCTAACTAGAAACACAAAAGACTAAGAAAATGACAAAACATTACTACAAGAAACAAAGAGATACCTGGAGAAATGGAAGAATATCCCTTGCTCATGGATAGGAAGACTCACCAAAGGCAATCTACACGTTCAATACAAATACCAATTCCATTCTTCAAAGAGATGGAAAAGACAATCTCCAGTTTCATTTGGAATGGAAAGAGACTCCGAATAAGCAAAGCACTTCTTAAAAAGAGAAACAATGTAAGAAGCATCTCATTCCCTAACTTCAAATTCTGTTACACTGTCGTAGTGATCAAGACAGCATGGTACTGGTACAGTGACAAGACACATAGATCAATGGAATAGAATTGAAACCTGGAAATCAGCCCATCTACCTATGGTCAACTGAATTTTGACAAGGAGATGAAAATCTCCTTTAAGTGGGGAAATGATAGCCTTTTAACAAATGGCTTTGGGAGAATTGGAAAACCATCTGCAGAAAACTCAAGACCCACACCTCACACCATACACAAAAATCAAATCAAAGTGGATCAAGGACCTAGGACTAAAACCAAGGACTATAAACTTCATTAGAGAATAGCTTGGAAGAACTCTAAAAGCACTAATCCACAACTTTTGAACAGTCTTTCAAGCATTATGAAAAACCTAAAATCAGGAGAGGATAAAATAGATGAATGGGACCTTCTAAAAATCAAATCCTTATGCACATCCAAAAACTTCTTTAATGGTAAAAAGGGAAGACACAGATTGGGAAATAAATATTTGGTAATGGCATGTCTGTTAAGGGCCTTATATCTAGAATTTATTGAATACTCGAACACCACAACAAGATTAAAGTAAAAACCCAGTTGTAAAATGGGCACAGAATATGAACAGACACTTCACCAAAGAAAACATTCAGATGGCAAATAAACACAGGAACCAATGTTTAAAATCCCTAGCTCTAATAGAGATGCAAATCAAAACAACTATGAGATACCATCTCACCCAGAAAGAATAGCAAAATTTAACAGCGGCAAATAATAAATGTTGGCAAAGTTGTGGAGAAAACTGGAACCCTTATTCACTCTTAGTAGGGTTGTAAAATGGTGCAACCACTATGAAAGGCAGTCTGGTACTTTCTCAAAAAGTTGAAAATAGAAATACCATTTGACCCGGCAAATCCACTACTGGGAATATACTGTAACGAGACCACAGTTGCCACCCAAGTAAATGTATGCACATCCATGTTTATTGTGGCTTTGTTCACAATAACAGAGAGTTGGCAGCAAACCAAGTGCCCATCCACAAACAAATGGCTAGAGAAGCTGTGATATATTCACACAACGGGATATGATGCAGCCCTGAAAAACAACTCATTAAATATTACGCAAAATGGGTGACCATGGAGGACGTAATGATGAGTGAAATATTTCAGTTACAAAGAAAATACTGCATAATGCCACTGTTATAATACAGGACTGATATGGGGGTGGGGAGGAAACTAAGAAAAAAGGGGAATACTTAATGTACATGGCATTGAAACAGATGAGGGAGAGAATTATATAAAAGGAGTATATGATTAGATATTATTGTCATCATAAGAGTCCAGAATAAGAGTTGTATAGAAAAGTGGTTGGGGCCGGTGTGTATGTGTGTGTGATGGACTGTAGAACAATGAAAGAACTTTTTCCCAAAGAAAAAAGTGAACTGGAAGGGAATGGGGACATGGAGAAAAATGTGCAACAATATAAGAGTGGAAATCCAAGTTCCTTATAAGGAACTTCCATTAAAATCTAAAAAAAAAAAATGGAGAAAGGATACATCCCTAATGCATTCCTCTTGATTTTGAACCATGCAGTGTTCCCCCACTCTCTTGGGATAGCAGCTTCCAGTTTTAGGTATAGGTTTCTCAGGAGCATAATCTAGTGTTCTAGGATTCCCATTATTTTTAGTGTTAACCACAGTTTGCTGTGATCCACATTGTTCAGTGCCTTTGCAAGTTCCTTTTCAGTTTCTAGTTTGCCAGTTACCTTTTTCTCTACTACTCCAAAAGCCTTTGTTGTTGTGCACCCTTGAGTCAGAAGGGCCTTAGAGCTGTACCTCCAGTGGTTTTCAGAGGCATTAAATTGCATGGAAGGAGATCGTTTATTTGTCTTGCACAGAGCAACTAGTGGATTCATACTATGTTCCTTTGAGTTGTTAGTCCACCTCTTTATCAGTGATCCGCCAGAGCTCCTGATGGTCTTTGGGAGAAAAAAATACTTCCACTATTATGAGCATTTCAGATTTGGCCTTTGGTATACAAATGCTACCTGGAAAAAGAAAGAATAAATAGCCTACATACAGTCTCCAGTATGGATTGTTGTTGTTGTTGTTGTTAAGTCTCATCAAGTCACAGGCGACTCAGCGAAGGAGAGTCCTCAACGCTTGAGTGTCTTTCATCCTCTCTCCTTTCCTGAGGCAAGCTATTATGAAAGTGGATGCCACTCCTCCTTCCAAGTTTGTTTTAATCTGGGAACTCCACCCCACTCTGTCCGCATTGGGTAACCAACCATTAACGCATTTGACACTTCAGTGTCACAGTGTTCAGCCTCAGAGCAACCACAAGTTACCACTGTATGGCAACTTGTACTCCAGGGCTATACGACCTAGAGGAATGTCTAAACAAAAACAATGGAAGACAGGCCTGAGAGCCCCGGATTAAGTCACCCACCTTTGGCTTGGTAGCATCACTTTCTGCCCACTGGGCCAGCTGATCTCTCTCTAAATTGTTGTTGTTGTTAAGTGCCGTCGAGTCGCAGGCGACTCATAGTGACCCTATGAAGGAGAGTCCTCAGTGCTTCTAGTATGGATTGTTGTTGTTGTTATGTGCCATCGAGTCGTATGAGTCGTGACTCATAGTGACCCTATGTACAACAGCCCTAAACTCTGCTCTGTCCTGTGCCAATCGCACTGTCTCTGACACACGCATCCCGATTACCCCAGTCACTGAATCAATCCACCTCCTAGAGGGCCTTCCTCTCCTGCGCTGTCCCTCCACCCTCCCAAGCATGCTGTCCTTCTCTGAGGACCGGTCCCTCCTTACAACATGTCCAAAGTATGCTAGACGGAGCCTCAGAATCTTTGCCTCCAAGGAGCCACCCTGTTTAACCCTTTCCAGGATGAATCTGTGTGTTTTCTTGGCAGTCCATGGTACATTCAGTACTCTTCTCCAGCAACACAGCTGAGAGGCATCAATTCTCCTTCTGTCCTCCTTAGTCATTGCCCACTTCTCTGATGCATAACAAGTGATAGCATTACTGAAGGGAAAAAAATCCCACCTCCAAAATTCTCATAATTGGACTAATAAGCATCACAGTAAAAGGAGAAACATTTGAAGTTGTGAAGAATTACCCTTTTACTAGAATCTGCAGTCAATATTAATAAAAACGTAAGTT
This sequence comes from Elephantulus edwardii, assembly GCF_000299155.1. Taxonomy (NCBI): domain Eukaryota; kingdom Metazoa; phylum Chordata; class Mammalia; order Macroscelidea; family Macroscelididae; genus Elephantulus; species Elephantulus edwardii. The sequence goes on from NW_006399752.1 coordinate 13,265,975, forward strand.
AAAAAAAATAAAATTGTATACTTATTGTATTGGAAAAATCTGCTACTGACATCTTCTTAATTCTTAAAAAATAAACATGTCATTTTGAAGACTTATGTGTCTGACTCAAGCTTCGATGGCTCATGTGCATGCCAAAGGTAGATAAAAACCAAGAAAGAACAAAGAAGAATTGATTTACTTCAACAATGGTATAGGTAAAGAATACTGAATATACCATTCACTGCCAGAAGAACAAACAAATCTACCTGTATAGCCTGAATGCTTCTTTTAAAAAAAAAAATCTGAGTGAACTAACTCAGTCCCACATGGATAAATACTGGGTAAGGGTGTGCAGGAGGAGGAGAAAATTATCATGGGGTTACACAGTTTGATTGGTGGGGGGTAAGAGAAATAGAAAAAATCTGATTTTGAAAACAGTGTATTTGGATTTTGTAAATAAACTAGTATAAAATTTTAAAAAATATGAACGTTGTTGTTGTTATGTGCCGTCGAGTCGCCTGCGACTCATAGCGACCCTGTGTACAACATCCCTAAACTCCGCTCTGTCCTGTGCCAATCGCACTGTCTCTGACACTCCCATCCCAGTTATCCCAGTCACTGAATCAGTCCACCTCATAGAGGGCCTTCCTCTCCTGCGCCGTCCCTCCACCCTCCCAAGCATGATGTCCCTCTCCAAGGACCGGTCTCTCCTCACTACATGTCCGAAGTAAGTTAGACGGAGCCTCAGAATCCTTGCCTCCAAGGAGCTACCCGGTTTAACCCTCTCCAGGACAAATCTATTTGTTTTCCTAGCAGTCCATGGTATTCTCAGTACTCTTCTCCAGCACCACAGCTCAAAGGCATCAGTTCTCCTTCTGTCCTCCTTGGTCATTGTCCAACTCTCTGATGCATAACAGGTGATTCAAAAAAGATGAACAGGAGTAAAAAAAGTAAAGATGGAGTCTATTCTATGTCTAGCTTACTTTGTTCATGTTATCAAGAGAGGGACCATTCCCTAGAGAAGAACTTATCTTGCTTAGTAAAGTGGAAAGGAAGAAGACCCTCGAGGAGATGAATTGACACAGTGGCTGTAACAGTGTGCTCAAAGCACTGATTGTGAAAATGGTTCTTGACTGGGCTATATTTTATTTTGTGAGTCTGATTCAACTTGAGGGTACGATGGAGTGAAAAATAAAACCTTTACTTTTCAGTTAGGAACCCATTATAATAGTATTAAATAATTTAAAGGGCATTGAAGTGATATGACCATGTATATCCTTGATTTGATCTCAGTTGTTGTTGTTTACCATAGAGTTGGAACTGACCTATGGCAGGCTCTCTGGCAGGTTTTCAGTGGCAGTTAGTCACATGGGAGATTTCTCATCCTTTTCCTGTAGAGTGGTTGGTGGCTTTGAACCAAGTGCCTTCAGGATTGTAGCACTGCTTGCCACTAGGCCAAGAAACATACTATAAAGTTCACTGTTGAAATAAGGGGGCAAATGAGTAAAAACTATACTAATACGGTATTCTGTTATTATTATGCACCATTGAGTAGAAATTAACTTACAGGTGACACTCCAGTGCATGGCCAGAGGTTGCAATTGCACGAGAGCTTATGATCTTTCTTCTGCGGAGCACCTACAAACCATGGATTCAAACCATGTGCCTTTGAGTTGACAACGCAGCTCCTTATCAGTAGGCTACCAGAGCTTCTTACACAGTATTCCCATAAGTTAAATTTTTTGGATATGGTAATTTCTTTGGTTTTAGGAAATAACATTGAGATATTTAGGTATGAAAGATCCTATTATTTGCTGCTTACTTCAAATGGCTCAGAAGAGAGAAGACTGTGTATGTGTGTATATATACATGTGCATGCATGCATGTCTCTCTCTCTAAATACACACACACACACACACACACACACACACACACACACACTCACACTCTTGTGTATGCTTGGTGCTGAAAAGCTAAATGATTTTCACACTAAATGATATTCTATCGAATTTGATTCTTTTTTCTTCTTGATCTTGCAAGTTTGTATGTGACCTGTTTATTTATTAGTATTATATCCACCTAATTTTAGTATCATGGGGCTTCTTAGGATTTGCTCTTTCATTCAGTTTCGTCAAGCTATTTGGTTTCTGTTCTTATACGATTCCCCAGTTGTTGTTGTTATTGTTATATGCGATTTCCTGCCTCTGAAGCCTGCTGGAGGGTCACCTATGAGTCAGTACCAACTCAATGGTACATAACAATTACAACAACAGTCTTTCTCCCTCATCTAGGTGGCATAAATGCATGCTATTAATCACAGATAAAATAGTTGGAAAATATAGAAGGATTTATGAAATACATTCTTTCTAAAGAAAAAAATTTTAAAACCCCCAGATTTTATGAATATGTCCCTGTATAGTAAAGATGAGGGATCTTTAGTGGTAAGAAGCTATGCTGCAATCCCAAAGGCACAGCTTGAATCAGTCATCTGCTCTGTGGGAGAAGGATGGACAGTCTTCTGTGTGATTTACTCTGAAAACTCAGTGGAGTCAATTATGAGTTGGTTTTGATTCAAGAGCACACAAAAATATACTAAAAACTATATTGGAGTGACACTAATATTCAGACTCCACAAGGTGAGTCATTTTATGGAAATATAAAGATTTCATGGATTGAGGCTCAATGTCAAGAAGACAAAGATTTTCACCACTGGACCAATTGGCAGCATCAGGATGGATGGTGAAGAGATTGAGATTGTTAACAACTTTACTTTGTTTGGCTCCACGGTCAACACGCTTGGCACCAATAGCCAGGAAATAAAAAAACGTATTGCCATGGGAAAGACTGCTGTTAGGGACCTCTCCAGGATACTGAAGAACAATGATGTCACTCTGGAGACTAAGGTGTGTCTGATACAGGTTGTGGTCTTTGCAATCACTTGTTATGCATCAGAGAGTTGGATAATGACTAGGGAGGATAGAAGGAGAATTGATGCCTTTGAGCTGTGATGCTGGAGAAGAGTATTGAATGTACCATGGATTGCCATGAAAACACACAGATTCATCCTGGAGAGGGTTAAACCAGGCTGCTCCTTGGAGTCAAGGATTCTGGGGCTTCGTCTGACATACTTTGGACAAGTTGTAAGGAGGAACAGGTCCTTGGAGAAGGACATCATGCTTGGGAGGGTGGAGGGACGGCATAAGTGGGGAAGACCCTCTAAGAGGTGGATTCAGTGACTGGGGTAATTGGGATAGGTGTGTCAGAGGCAGTAAGATTGGCACAGGATAGAGCAGGGTTTAGGGCTGTTGCTGTGATCGCTGTGAGTCGCAGGCGACTCGATGGCACATAACAGCTATAACAACAACAAATTAATATTTGATAATTTATATAATTATTTTTATAACACACAATTTCTACTTGCAAGGAGCTCTGGTAGCCTAGTAGCAAGAACCTGTGCTGCAATCCTGAAGGCATGTGATCTGAATCCACCAGATACTCTACTGGAGAAGGAAGGGTAATCTCCTCTGTGCCTGTTGGATCTAGTTCGACAGCACATTACAAACAAACAAACAGACAAACAAACAAAAATTTCTGCTTTCAAGGGTTTTCTGGGGAGTGTCATTGAATGTCATTGAATGTAAACTGTGGCACAGAATACTGGTTATAAAACAGACCTTATACTTGCAGAGGCCAACAACTCACAACTTTTGAAAAGTTTGAGAGATTCTTTTACTTTGGTGTTTTAAGACCCAAGTAACCTTTTGGGATTATCTCAGTTACAAGAACTAAAGTCTTCCTTTGTTTAAAAGGTACCAGATCTTTTTTATGGACTCATGGTTGGTTCTTTATTATTTTGTAAGCCTCCTTGTACCAGTATAATAATATTTATGCATACTGTTAGTGAATCTTCTTTCTCCTTCTACTTTTCCTATTTCCTCTCTTCTCTTTCTCCCTCTTTATCATTAAGAAAATAGTTCTTTAATTATCCTTTTGTATTTTTGCCTATTATTTTATGAAGGCTAAGGTATTTTGAGTATTGATTTGTTCTTTTATTGTCTTTAATGTTAATCTATTAAAATATTTAATATATTTGTTACTGTATCAGTAATACTTATTTA
>NW_006399752.1:13270271-13293495 GCF_000299155.1 Elephantulus edwardii
TCTGGGATTGTAGTTGCAGCTCCTTGCCAGTAGGCCACCAGAGCTCCCCCAATTCCAATTATTGTATTTGTGCACATGTGCACACTCACCTCTTTTCTCCTATGAAATGTTTCTTGCTATATTTATTACAGTGTTTTTCTTTTATTATGAAATACTCTTCTAAATGAGATATACTTTTCAGTGGTGTTATGATATTAATGTTTTAAGCATGTACCATTAGTTTTGCCATTATTAAACCTGTTAGACAAACATGCAGTTGTGGTTCAATGAAAATATTTTAACATTGCATACTTTGAAATGAATTTACTTAATTACTAATGAGTTAGGTTTTAACCTCCTACTATGGAGTTGATTTCAGCTCATGGTGACCCTCCATTTCTGAGGCTGTAACCCTTTACAAGAGGAAATGACCTCCTCTTTGTTCTGCAGAGAAGCTGGTGGATTTGAACAGTTGACCTTGAAATTAGCAGCCCAACACAAATGCATTATTCTACTAGGGTTCCTTGGTTTGAATTTTAGTGGGACAATATTTATATATTGAAAATAGCGTAAGCTATTTCAAAAACTATTTTTACTTTTGTAAAACAAGCAGGTAGAATTGTGTTTTATCTACCTGCTGCTTGAGATTACTTAAAAATTTTAATAGGAAAGTTCTTGTTCATCATATTATGTATTGTTAATACAAAATGAAACTGTAAAATTGCATGAAATTGTTCAATTGACTAAACTACCCCACTTAGTGTTCATAATTTTAGAAGAATGTAAATGTTTCTTAATATATTTTAAAATAGTTTATGTAAAAAAAACCCTTCAGTTATTGTCCTGCTGGGAAATAATTGCCAGTTTTAGGGATGGTTGTGATCACTGAGATAAGCCCTGGTGGTTCACTGCAGTACATACTAATAGCAACTTTGTCACATGAGAGTGCTAGGAATTGGAATCAAAGTAGAGGCTTACAGTAACAGCATCTTTGGGGTTGGTAATTCTGAGTCAGCATTTTGAGATAGTGGGTTCAACACCGTAACATAGTGGCTGGAAAAGTAGGCTTGAACCAAAGACTGTAAGGACGGTGTAGAACTGAGACAGTGTTCTATTTTGATATGCATGGGGACACTGAGTTGGAAATTACTTGACAGCACTTATACAAAATGAAGACGCACTGAAGTGTTTTGTCTTTTTTCTCATTTTTTAAAATAAATGATACAAACAACTTGGAGGCCTTGTCTTTTTTTATTTTACAGTTTGTTTTGTTTTTAATCCTTATAGAACACTTTCTAAAAGTTACAGTGATGGATTGATCATCTTATAATGGTATATATATTTAGGTGCTATTTAGAAGCAAGGCTGGTGAGGATATATCTCACCTCATTTGAGCATGTTGTTAAGAGGGGCCAGCTTTAGAAAAAGACATCTTGCTTGGAAAGGTAAAGGGTCAGAGAAAGAGAGGAAAACTCTTAATAAGGTGAATTAACACAGTGACTGTGACTTGAGGATATCAGAGATGGTGAAAATGACACAGATCTGTAGTTCATAGCGTCACTTTGAGTCATAGTTGACTCAGTGGCAGCTAACAACAATAATATTTGAGAAACTTAAAGCTTGACAAATAAAGTGATTTTACCTAAGATAAAAAAGTCCAGTGAAAGGTAGTTCTGATATTATAAGTAATGTCTTCTATGTATTCAAAGAATATAGAATTTTTCTTTTACTGGATCTAAAAATATTAATGAATCAAAAATACTAGTACACAATACCTTTATATTTACCTTATATTTATATTTACTTTATATTATTTATATATGTAGACTTTATATAAAAAGCTAATCCATAATGTCTTGTCTTTTTTAAAATTTATTTTAATTGGAAGCAGGAGTGGCATCCACTTTCTAAACCACATGCCTCTGGAAACTCTATGAACTTTGATAAATGTTGGTAGTTGTAGAGGGGCTACAACAATAACTGACATTTTAATGCAGATTTATAGAGAACTTGGATTTCCATTCATTCATTGTTGCACATTTTCCTCCCTACCCATTCCCAGTTTGCTTTTCTCTTTGAAAAAAAAAAGTACTTTAATTGTTGCACAGTTCCTCCCACCTCACCTCATCCACTTTCCTTTGCAGCTCTTGTTCTGGACTGTTGTCATGTAAATAATACCTAATCATATATTCCTTTTAAACAGTTCTTTCCCTCATCTGTTTCAATGCAGCAGTATACCTTATCTATCCCATCTTTTCTTAGTTTCCCCGCAACTGCCATGTCCTTCTGTTTTATAACAGTGGCATTATGCAGTATTTGTCCTTTTGTGACTGAGATATTTCACTCAGTTTAATATCCTTCAGGTACACCTATAATATTTTGTATTTTGTATAGTATGATATTTTTTGAGTTCCTTGTTTTTTAGTGCTACATATTATTCCGTTGTGTGACTATACCACAGCGTTTCTACCCATTCGTTTGCTGATGGGCACTTGGGTTGTTTCAATCTCTTTGCTATTGTGAACAGTGCAGCAGTAAACATGGGTGTGGGTGTGCATGGATCTGGTTGGATGGCGGTTCTGATTTCTTTAGGGTATATTCTCAGTAGTAGAATTGCTGGATCAAATGGTATTGCTGTTTACAAATTTTTGAGAAAGCACCATACTGCCTTGCATAGTGATTGCACCATTTTACACTCTCCCCAACAGTAAATAAGGGTTCCAGTTTGTCCACAACCTCACCATCATTTATTGTTTGCTGCTCTGTTGAACTTTGCTACTGTTCCTAGGATGAGATGATATCTCATAGTTGTTTTGATTTACATCTCTCTTAGAGCTAGAAATTTTGAACATTACTTCATGTGTTTGTTCACCATCTGAATATCTTCTTTAATAAAGTCTGTTCATATCCTGTGCCCATTTTGCAAATGGGCTATTTACCTTTATCTTGTGTGGTCATAATGTCTTTTCATCGAAATTCTGACAAGCATAAGACAGTGTGTACTTTACTAGCTCCTCTTTTAGAAAATATATAGATATAATTGTTGTTAAGTACCATCAAGTTGCCTATCACTCATGACGATCCTGTGTAGTAGCTCTGAAGCCTTCTCAGTCCTGAGCCAGTCTTACTGACTCCAATACACCTGCCTCCATTGTCCTAGTTACTGTATCAATCCATCTCATCCAGGGTATTCCTCTCTGCATTGTCCCTCCACCCTTTCAAGGTTGGTGTCCTCCAAGAATTGGTCTCTCCTGGCCATATGCCCAAACTATGTGTGATAGTGCTTAAAAATACTAGCTTCCAAGGAGAAACTTGGTTTCACTCTAAGACAGGATTGTTTGTTTTCTTGGTGGTCCATGATATTTTCAAGACTCTTCTCCAGCACAACAACTCAAAGACATCAATTATTCTCCTGTCTTCTTTAGTTATTATCCAGCTCTCTGATGCATAACAAGTAATTGCAAAGACTGGCCTGGATGAGGCACACTTTATTCTCTAGACTGACATTGTTGCTTCTCAGTACTCTGGAGAGGTCCCTGACAGCACATATACTTAATGCAGTTCACCTTTTGATTTCCAGATTGCTGGTACCAAGAATGTTGATTGAGAAGCTGAGCAAGCTGTAACTGTTAACATCCTCAATCTCTTCTCCATCCATCATGGTGCTGCCAGTTGGCCAAGTGGTGAGAATCTTAATCCTCTTGATGTTGACTTAAATCCATATTGAAGACTACAGTCCTTTTCTTTCTACAGCAAGCGCTTGAGGTCTGCCTCAGTTTCAGCAAGCAAGGTTGTGTCATCTGAATAGTGTTAGTGTAGGTTGTTGATGACCCTGCCTCCAATCCTGATGCCACATTCCTCCTCATAAAGCCCAGTATAGATGATGGAATTACCAATTGATGTATTTCAACAAACAGATACTGCCCTCACCTAGTTGTGCCAAGAAATCTGGAGGGCAACTACTTGGCCAACTGACTGAAAGAGAGCTATATTTATTCCCATTCAAAAAAAAAGGTGAACTGACAGATTGTGGAAATTATCGAACAGAATCATTAATATCACACAGTAGCAAAATCCTGCTGCAAATCATCCAGAAATGACTAGAACAGTACATTGGCAGAGAACTACCAGAAATACAAGCTAGGTTTAGAAGAGGTTGTGGCACGAGAGACATTATTGCCAGTGTCAGATGGATCTTGACAGAAAGCAAAGAGTACCATAGGAATATATATGTGCTTCATTGACTATGCAAAGGCTTTTGACTATGTAGATCACAACAAATTTTGGCTAACCTTGAGGAAAATGGGAATCCCAGAACACTTGATTGTGCTTATGTGAAACCTGTACTTAGACCAGGAAGCAGTTCTCAGAACAGATCAAGGAAACCCTGCACGGCTCAAAACCAGGAAAGGAATGTGTCCAGGATGAATCCTGTCTCCATACCTTTTCAGTCTCTATGCAGAACATATTATTAGGGAAGCAGGGCCTGATGAGGAGGAATGTGGCATCAGGATTGGAGGTAGGCTCATCAACAACCTACATTATGTAGTTAACACAGCCCTGCTTGCTGAAACTGAAGAAGACCTGAAGCGCTTGCTACAGAAGGTCAAGAACTGTAGTCTTCATTATGGATTGAAGCTTAACATTAACAAGACTAAGATTTTCACCACTGGGCCAATTGGCAGCACTATGATGGATAGAGAAGAGTTGAAGTTGTTAATAATTACAGCTTGCTCGCCTCAACAGTCAATACTCTTGGTACCAGCAGTCAGGAAATCAAAAGACGAAATGTTGGAGGAGAGTCTTGAACACATCATAATCTGCCAAGAAAACAAATAAGTTTGTCTTGGATAGAGTGAAACCGAGTTTCTCCTTGGAGGTTAGGATTTTGGAGCTCTAGCTTATGTACTTTGGGCATGTGGCGAGGGGAAACTAGTCCTTGGAGAATGACATCATGCTTGGAAGGGTGGAGGAACAGCATGGGAGAGGAAGACTTAGATGAGATGGATTGACACTATAATGAGGATGATGAGGGTAGGTGTGTTGTAGTCAGTGAGACTGGCTTAAAATAGGGCAGCCTTCAAAGCTCTTGTACATAGCGTTTATGAGTGACTGGAGACTTGACAGCACATAACAGCAATGATTATTATGTGGGAGGAGATTGCCCATCCTCCCGTAGAGCAGCTGGTGAATTTGAACCACAAGCCTTTAGGATTGTAGTGCAAATTCCGAGCAAAATACTATCTTCCCTGCTTCTCCCTAAAACCCCTATAAAAAGAAACTGCCCTTAACTGCTGGGGCCATTTTTATCTTCTCTGCCCGAGGCCAGTCAGTTGGCATCCCTCTCAGACCATGCAATAAAGGCTTGTTTGTTTCTTGGTGTGTGGGGAGATTATAGATAGGGTGACATTTGTCCAAAACGAAATCTCAGAGGCAGGGAGGGGCAGAAAAGGACAAGTGGAAATAGGGAGCCTAGGAAGGGGGAGGACAAGTGCTGTTCCATCTATGGGCTTCTAACCAGTGTCACAAAACAAAATGTGTAAAAATTGTTGGATAGAAAGTTTAATTCGCTCTGTAAACTGTCACTCAGACTACAATTAAAAGTTTAAAAAAATAAAAAAAAAGATTGTAGTGCAGCTTCTTAGCACTAGACGACTAGAGCTCCCTTACATAAGATGGGAGCACTATTATATAGGGGATGTTCTGTTATTTGGAACTAAGTTTGGAGACATCTCAATGGAATAATTAAAATAAAAAAAATAAAATAAAGACCTATATCTGGAATATTCTAGGTCAAGAAATCAAACATGCTTGGAGATGGGGAAAATGAGATAGTGTGTAAGACTATAGCTTTTAATTTGTGAACAGAAAAGTATTAATTTGATTTTTAGTGGATATTACTAGGAATTTAAGAGAGATCAGTTTTTAAGGACAGGAATTATAAAAGGAAATTTCAAAATTATGTACAGTATATTGATGAAAGGTGTTTGAGAGTCTTAGGGCCTAGAGTTTTTGCTTGTACAAAATTTCTTACGTCAAGAACATTAATGTACATTTTTGTGTATCATTGAGTTTGAACTGACCCATAGCTGACTGACCCTCCAGTAGGTTTTTAGAGACAATAAATCACATGGAAGGAGATTACCCATCTTTCTCTTGCAGAGCAGCTGGTGGATTTGAACTGCTTGCCTTTGTGTTGGCAGTGCAGTTCCTTACTACCAAGCCACCAGAGCTCCCAAATGTACATTAACTTCTATGTATAAGGCCCCTTCATCTGATAATCAGGATAGCTTGAGTAAGCCAGAGAGGTCCACATGAAAAAGTCCTTTCTGTTAAGCCAAGTGATCTCTTTTAAAGTTCCTTAGCAACTCATTTATAGTAAAACATTTGTAATTTTGAATATTTTAAACTCGTAATTTAATATTTCTCAGGTGGGACATTTTTTTTTCAGGTTGTGCTAAGCTAAAGCTTTGCTAAGCAAATTTAAGAATACAGAAAGCATTATTACATCATGACAGGAGTTCAGAATGAAGGCTGCATAGTGGAGTGGACTTGGGGGGAGGGATTGTATAACAAGCAAAGAATTTTTCTTTTACTTTTCAGAGAGAAGAGTGAATTGGGTTGGGAAGGAGAAAAATGCAACAATGAATGAATGGAAATCCAAAGTCTCTGTAAATGTTCATTAAATTTAAAAAATTTTTTAAAAGCCAACCAAAAACCCCCAAAAAGCATTACATGAAATTTTAGTATTTGACATTGACTGTGGCTGGTAGTGAGCTTTGGTGACTTAGTGGTAAGGAATTATGCCTGCCAACGCACAGACATGTGGTTTGAACCTATCAGCTGCTCTGTGGGAGAAAGATGGGCAATCTCCTTCCATGTAAATTATTGCCCTCTCAAAACCCACTGGAGGACCAGCTCTGAGTCAGTTCTAACTTGATGGTACACAATAACAACATGGTCAGTATTACGTGCATAGATAGAAAATAATCCAGATGAAATTCAACTAGTTTCTCCAAAAAAAAAAAAAAAAAAAAAAAAAAAAGAAGAAAGGATTAGCTTCATTAGAAAAATATATGGCTTACTCAGTTATTCTTACTTTTTTTTTAATTATGCAGGTAATATATGCTCTGAACACTAAAAATGATGAACATGAGTCTGCAATGCAAGCCCTCAAAGATGATCATGAAGAAGAAATCCAACAAATTCTTGCAGAAACAAGAGAAAAAATACTGCAGTATAAAAGCAAAGTAACAGAAGAGCTAGACCTTAGGAGAAAAATACAAACTTTAGAAGCTTCGCTAGAAGATCACCTAAAAATGAAACAGCAGGCTTTGACAGAATTTGAAGCTTATAAGCACAGAGTGGAGGACATGCAGCTTTGTGCAGAAGCCCAACATGTCCAGCGCGTTGTAACCATGTCAAGAGAAGTTGAAGAGATTAGAAGGAAATTTGAGGAAAAATTAAGGAGCTTTGGACAACTCCAAATACAGTTTGAAAAAGATAAAAGATCAGCCTTGGAAGATCTGCGAACTGCTCACAGAAGAGAGATCCAAGAGTTGTTGAAGTCCCAACAGGATCATAGTGCTTCTATAAATAAAGGGCAGGAGAAGGCTGAGGAGCTACACAGAATGGAGGTGGAAGCTTTAAACAAAACACTTGAAGAGCTAAGACATGAACGGAAAAAACTAATTGAGGAGTATGAAGGCAAGTTGAATAAAGCTCAGTCCTTTTACGAACATGAGCTTGATACTTTGAAAAGGTCACAGCTTTTTACTGCAGAAAGCCTACAAGCTAGCAAAGAAAAGGAAGCTGACCTTAGAAAAGAATTACAGGGGCAAGAAGCTGCTTTACGAAAAACCATAGGAAAATTAAAGACAGAATTACAGAAGGTACAAGATGAAGCTGGAAGTCTTCGTGACAAATGCCAAAAACTACAAATGTCCCTTGCTACAGCAGAGAACAGTGTTCAGGTAAGTAAAAAATGTGGCATGTACACATAATAGGGTTTTTTTCCTTTACATGTGTTAATTTTGTAAACTTAAGAATAGTGTGGCTGATTTAAAGTCAGCTTATTTTTGTTTAGACTGCTTTAAGAATTTTTGTTTTCCTTTTTTTTGCATTGGCTTTTGTGCGATAATCAATGAAAGAATAATTTTTTTTTATGACCGTAGTCATTGTTTCATACTAGAATGTCAGATAATAATACCACAAAAGAGAAATTTAGAATCTTGCTGTTTGTTTATAAAAAGGTTTCATGAAAATAACGTGGTTTGTTCCATAAGTGATTTGAAAAATTTAAAATTATGGTTTTTTCTTTCGCATCATTAAAAACTGTACATCAGTTGCTGTTTAGATGTTGAACAGAAATTAAGATTGTGTTATAAAGCTGAATTAGAGATAGAGCGTAAGTCTGGAGAAGAGCCAAAATTTATCTATAAATTTTGCTTTATTGACATGATAAAATAACACTTCTGGTTTTAATATCCATGCAGAATTTGAATAAATTAGAAAGATAATCTTTCATCATTAGTTAGAAATTTAAAACTAGGTAAGTTAAGTAGTTGTTGTTATGTGCCATCGAGTTGCTTGAGACTCATAGTTAAGTAGTATGTTAACTAATTTCCACGTATTTATACGTTATCTGTTTTCCTTGTGCTATAAATTCATAGTATCTCTTTGTAGTTAAAAAAGGTATTTTCTATCATTTTGATATTTTTAGAAGTTTTAAGGCTTGTTTTGTGACTTCATGGTCTCTATCTTCGAGGACGCTTCTTTGTGTGTCTCCAAAAAAACGTATACTGTTCTGATGAGTACAAGGCTCTGTGTATGTTCGTTAGATCTGATTTATATATAGTATACAACTACCTTATGTCCATACTGATCGTCTTTCTGGAAATTCTGTCCAATAAAATAAAAATAAAAAATAAAATAAAATAAAAAAGTGGTGCTTTTAAGCATCTTACTATTTTAAAATTGTTTTCTTGCTATTTTAAATATATGCTTTATGCATTCTGGTGTGTTGATGTTGGGTACATACATATATATGATTGCTGTATTTCATTGTTGAAGACTTCAGTACTTTACCTTCTATAGCAAATGCTTCAGCGTCAGGATGGATGATGAAGAGATTAAGAGTGTTCACAGCTTCAGTTTGCTTGGCTCCACAGTTAACACTCTTGGCACCAGCAGTCAGGAAATCAAAAAGCGTACGCAATGGGAAAGTCTGCTGTTAGGGACCTCTCTAAGGTACTCAGGAGCAACAGTGTCTCTCTGGAGACTAAGGTGCGCCTGATACAGGCCATAGTATTTGCAATCGCTTGTTATGCATCAGAGAGTTGGACAATGACTAGGGAGGACAGAAGGAGAGTGGATGCTTTTGAGCTGTGGTGCTGGAGAAGGGTACTGAATGTACCATGGACTGCCAGGAAAACAATCAGATTCATCTTGGAGAGGATTAAACCAAGCTACTCCTTGGAGGCAAGGATTCTGGGGCTTTGTCTGACATACTTTGGACATGTTGCCAGGAGGGACGGGTCCTTGGAGACGGACATCATGTTTGGGAGGGTGGAGGGACAGCGCAGGAGGGGAGGACCCTCTATGAGATGGATTGATACAGTGACTGGGTTAATCGGGATGGGTGTGTCAGAGGTGGTGCGGTTGGCGCAGGATAGAGCAGGGTTTAGGGCTGTTGTGCATAGGGTCGCTGTGAGTCGGAAACAACTCGACGGCACATAACAACAACAACAACAACAGCAAATCTTCTAGTCCTTCTCAGTTTCTGTCATCTGCATAACATAGGTTTTTCAAGAGTCTTCCTCCAATTCTGATCCATATTCTTTTTTTCCTCCTTAAAGTCCAGCTTCCTGAATGATCTGTTCACTATATAGTTGGAAAAGGTATAGAGAACAGATATATCCATGATGAACTCCTTTCTTGATTTTGAACCGTGTACTATTCCCTGCTTTGTCCAGACAACAGCTTCTTCATCTAGGTCTAGGTTTCACATGAGCACAAGTGTTCCGAGATTCCCGTTCTTTTCTGTGTTAGCCAGTTTGTTGTGATTCACAGAGTCAAGTGCCTTTGCATAGTTGACAAAACATAGATAGACATCCTTCTGGTCTGCTCTGCTTTCAGCTAAGATCCATTTGACCTTGGCAGTGATAATCCTTAATGCCATGAACTCTTCTAAACTCTGCTTGTATTTTTGGCAGTTCTCTGTCAATGTACTGTTCTAGCCATTTTTTAAAAATAATCTTCAGCAAGATTTTGCTTGCATGTGATACTAATGATTTTGTTCAGTAATTTCCACATTCAGTGCTATAGATTTATTTATTCATTTATTGGTTTGTATTCTTGAGTTGGAACCAACTCATAGCTCACCTCCCGTGGGTTTTCAGAGGCTGTAAATTGCAAGAGCAAATTTATAAACTGTAAATCCCAAGCAGCAGCTCATGGAGTCAAATCATGTGCTTTTGGGTTGGATGTTTAACTCCTTACCACTGACTATAAAGCTATATGTTGTTATGTGCTGTTGAGTCAGAAGTGACCTATAACTTACCCTCCAGTGGGTTTTCAGAGAGAGTAAATCACATGGGAGGAGATTGTCCATCTGTCTTCCTCAGAACAGCTGGTGGTTTTGAACTGCATGCCTTTGGGATTGCAGTACAGTACAGCTCCTTACCACTAGGCCATGAGAGGTTTATGTTGTTGTTATGTACTGTTGAGTCATAACCGACTCATAGCTGACCCTCCAGTGGGTTTTCAGAGACAGTTAATCCACAGGAGGAGATTGCCCATCCTACTCCTGTGGATCAAATGGTGGATTTGAACTATGTGCCTTTGAGATTGTAGTGCAGCATCTTGCCACTGAGCTCCCTCCAGAACTGTATATCTGTATATGTAAATGTGTGTATTTCTTTTCATTGCCTTTTTATGTGGTTTCTGTGGAGAAGTCAGCATTTACTTTTATTGAAAGTGATACCAGATGATATCCACTTCTGTTGAATTGACTGACTTGTGTTGAAGATCTTTTATTTGTTTTGTTCCTTTACTGATTGCAAGATTCTTGTCTTTGACCTTCAGGAGTTTTAGTATGTGTTTTGGTGAAGAACTCTTTAAATTCATTCAGACTGCTCAGCTTTATTGTTGTATCCTTCCATCACCATTTCCAGTTGTATTTTGCTCTTTAATTTCAGTATTTCTGTTTGTTTCATTGTTTCCCATCCCCTTATTAAGATTTTAGTGTTTTACGAACTCCATTACTTTTTCACCTGTGTAATCTTTGAGCTCTTCATACATATTAAAATTTTTTAAAGTTCTCTATTTTTTTCTATTATATTTTATTAAAATCCGTTCAGCTTCTTCATGCTGCTCTTGAATTGGGTCATTTATCCTAGCTTTCTTGCATGCTGCCAGGTTTTGGTTTAACCTGAAGCATTTGAATGATTGTTGAGAGTATTCTGGATTTCAAATTTTTCTCATCCCTCAAATTGGTTTCTTTGTGGGCTTCTTTTGTCAGCTACTTTGTCACACATATATTTTGTGGTTCTCACATCTGAAATCATTTTCAGTTTTTAACATTTGCATTCTTAAGTCCTTGCTGGCTTTTTCTAGTAATTATTGTAGAGAAATTGAACCACACTATTCTCACTTTACTTTATTGGACCATTGGAATATCAAGGTGTCTTGTCTTTGATCTGTGTTTTCTGGCATCTCTACTTGCAGTGCCCAGACTGTGATCTGGCAGTGTATAAAGTTCAGGTGCCACTGTAAATCTCATGCAGCTCTCTTGAAGTGCACCGAAACACCTTCTCCTGGGTCTGCTTTCTTAGCATCCTACCTGCAGTACCTTAACTGGGGCTTCTTGTTAATATGTACTGTTGAGTTAAACTGACATATCGCTGACTGTCAGGTGGCTTTTCATAGGCAGTAGGAGAAGATTGCACATTGTGTAGCAGCTGGTGGATTAAAATCTTGTCTTTGGGTTGACATCACAACCCCTTTACCATTAAGCCAAAACAGTGTGGTGGACATTGGAAATTGGACTGCCACTCATTTGAAGAGTCTCCATCAAAAACATAACAGCACAAACTTCATTCTTAAGAGATATGTCTACACTCTTCCACACCTTCTGTCATTCTAACACCAGTTATCTCTCCCTGACACTCACGATGGTAATTCCTTGTAATGGCAGAAATCTCAGACAGTACCCACTATTATCCTTTCTGAGGAAGTACCATGTTACAATTACATTGTAAACATTCAGGATACCAGTTTTTAATTCAAGACAGCCTCCTCTAAACTGTACTGACAGGTGGGCATTTCTCTGACCTTTATCCTTATGACTTCAGACTCTGCCTGGGCAAGTGTTAAAAAACTCTCTTAGTCCTGCCAGTTATGTGATAACCCCACTCCACTCAACTGTTGCTCTGTGCTTGGCACACCTAGGCATGTTCTGTCTCACACTGTTGTCTGGTGTTGTTGCTACCTCTTTACATCTTAGTTTTGGTCTCACACAGGAATCTCTGGCCCTAAGGATACATTGTACTCTCTTCTTTCTTAATGATAGTGAGATTTATCCTTTTTTTTTGCCTCTGAATTTGCTCAATTTAAGCCTGGCTGGATGACAAGTTTGACCAATCCTTACATTAGTGATGTTCTACAGATCTTGTTTGCATGTTCTTGCTCAAAGGTGTCATTTACTTACCTTATTTACTTTATTAGCAAGCTGACCAATCTCTTTGCTGTGCCGCAGACACCTAATATTTGCACAGTCCAACCCTGTCATATGTCTAGAAGAGCCATATTGAATATTTCACTGTAGCATGGGTGCTTGCTGGCTCTGGAACTCACTGCCTTCTCCACTAATGGACATGGTGCAAGATGACTTCACCCTGAGGAGAGTGTGGTGAAGGTGCTCTGAACGTCACTCCTTTGCAATCCGTAGGTTATCTTTGACTTAGTTCAGTGCTCCCTCTGACTCTCTAGTGTTTAACCTGGTGCCTAGAGTTCTAAGACTCTAAAGTTTTTTTAACATTTCTTCACAATCAGTTTTTGGAGTTCTGTCTTTATGTCACCTTTTATTCCACTTTCACCTGATGATTATGATTTCAATGAATTATTTAATTTATTGCATATTAATAATGACTATTTTATTTTTTTCTTAGGTTCTTCAAAAACAGCTTGATGAGTCTAAGGAGGGAGAAATGGCCTTATTAAGCAAACACAAAGAAGTGGAAAGTGAGCTAGCAGCTGCCAGAGAACGTTTACAACAGCAAGCTTCAGACCTTGTCCTTAAATCTAGTATGTCTAACCCCAGTTCTCAATATATTCTTTAGCTAAGGCCAATACTTAAATGTCAAGATGAAATTTATCCTTTTTGTATTTTTTTTAAATATTTTTTTTATTGGGAAAAACATATTGGGGGTACAAGGAGGTGAGGGTTGGGGGCAGAAGGGTGAGGATGGGCCAGGATGCAGTTGCAGAGCTCCACAGTTTGGTCGGTGGGGGGAGCAGGTGAAGGAAATGATGAGGGTCCAGTGGGGACCAGATGCTACAGAGGAATGACAAGCATTTTCCAATAGTAATTAAACCAACTGTCTTATTGATTTGGGAATTGGATGCCGACTCTCTGGCTTCTTCATGCTGAACAGGGGCGTAGATATAAAGGGGGGAAGGGAGGAGGCTTTATCACCTTACTGGTGGTCTTGGGTTAAAGCTGCTTGCCTTCTTGCTCCTGAGGTTCCGTGACGGTTCACCCCAAGCCGGGGTCCGAGGGCAGCCTGCCCCGGGCAGAGGGCCGCGACAGCTCACCCCGGGCAGGGGGCCGAGGGCAGCCCGCCCCGGGCAGAGGGCCGCGACGGCTCGCCCTGAGCTGGGGGCCTTTTTGTATTTTTAAATGACTTCGACTTTAAATATTTCAAAGGATTCTAATGTCTTTTTAATGAATTTTCATAACAAGAACTTAAGTGTTAATCTTAGTAATCTATTTTAATACAATACTTAAGAGTGGGCAGGTAAAATCAGTCACCAAGAGAAAATGAAGCACTGTGACAGACGTGGTCCTTTTAAATCAGAGAGTGAGGGTGTCTTGGTGGTGTAGTCCTTAGGGAGGTGCATTGGTAACTCAAAGGTGGTGCCTGTCGGGCAGTTCGAGTGCATCAGCAGCTCCATGGGAGAAAGATGGGAAGTCCGCTCCCCTGCGATTTATCGCCTAATGTGCTGAACAGTCAGATGTGAGTAGATTCTGACTCCATGGTAATGAGTTTGAGTTTAATATGTAAGTAGCAGCACTTTGTTTCAGCTCTTCATAAGAAGAACTGACTCTTATGTCTGTTGTGCATATTATAAATGAGTTACCTGTCCTGATGTGATTGATGTGCTTGTTTCTTATTCCTTGCTAGAGAAGATATGTGACCCTTGTGAGTTCTGAGGTCATATTTTGATGATGTTCTAGTATGCCAGAGGAAGGTATTTGATTGAGGATATCTTCTGAGTTTGATTGGCTCATCAGTGAATCTCAGCTTTACCTTTGCTGAAGTTATTAATTGTCCTTAAATGGATTCCAACTGCTAAAAACCCCGTATGGCTTCATATATGTATAGCTGGACTGCTCCTTAGGGTTTTCAAGGCTGTGACCTTTCGGGAGCAGGTTACTAGTCCTGTCTTCTGAGGCATTTCAGGTAAGTTGAGACTGCCAGACTTTGGCTCATAGTTGAATGCTTAACTCTTTGCACCACCTAGGGGAAACCACTCTTAGAGAAGTGCTTCCCAGACTCTAAACTGCATCTTCAAAGGACTTGTAAAGCTGTAGATAGATTCTAGGCCTTGTCTTATGATTGCCAGTGGGACTGGAGTAGGCTGAGAATTTGCATTTCTAGCTACAGTTTCCAGATGTTCCTGATGCATCTGATTGAGAAATCAAAATTTGTGAACCAGCATTGTAAAGCTATGCCCAGGTGCAATAGTAGCTTACATGTTAGACTACTAACCAGAGGTTGAAGAATGAGGCAGCTTCCTCCCTTCAAGATTTCCTGCTTTGGAAATCTGGTCACCATCTACTCATTCAAGACAGTGGATTTAAGCTTTTGACCCAAAATATTTTTTTCTTAAAGGTCTTTTCTCACACTAATAGCTCTTTATGCATCTCTTTTATTGCTCATCATCCTTCCTCCCTTTCTATTTAATTTTGTTATTTTCTTTCATAACCTTGTGGTCCATACCTGTCTCTTACTTATCAGGGATCTTGTCTAAAATTTAATTTCAAGTGTTTTTATTCCCTGCATACGTATGTCTGCCGCTTATAATCGCATTTGGGGGGAAAAAAGATAAGGAAAGACCTATTTATTTAATATGATTCCATAGTCATTAGTCAATTTATATATATATCTTAACCTTTTTGTTTTTACTTTTATATATACTCAGCCCTGAAAAGTTGCTTAGACACAACTACCCCACAACTGTTTCAGATTGCATTACAATCTTAAACAAAAACAAAACACAACAAAACCAATTGTTCTGGGTATAGGTTGCAACAGAATTTATATGAAAATGGATTATCTAATTTGAGGTTTTCTGCTGGTGTAAGAAATATTCTCAGTAAATTTCTTATTTTATATGATGAAGATATCAAAGAATTTTTTTGCTCATGTATACTATATTTATTTGTTAAGTGTAATCTTATCACTATGTAAAATTCTATTATATCACAGTGTAACATATTTTAAAAATTAAGGTATTTTTCCTTCTTGGGAATAGGTCATATTGGAATGCTTCAAGCAACTCAGATGTCTCAGGAGGTCACTATTAAAGATCTAGAATCAGAAAAATCAAGGGCCAATGAGAGGTTATCTCAGCTTGAAGAAGAAAGAGCTTTCCTGCAGAGCAAAACTCAGAGTTTGGATGAAGAGCAAAAGCAGCAGATTGTGGAGTTGCAGAAGGTAAAAGCAGTCAGTTTTTTGTTTTGGTTTTTTTTTTTTTGCCTAGTTTCCATTCCCGTTAAAAAAAGGAAGGGGAAAAAAAGAATCCATTTTCTGCCTTTTCAGATTTGGTACTATCCCCACTAGGAGTACCTTGATTTATTTTTTTTTCTTATAAAATGGTCACATTTATTAAAATAAATATATGACTTAAACTCACAGATAAAGATTTTGAGATTTTTTCCACCTTTTTTAAATTAATTTTTTTCTTAATAATTTTAATGAACATTTACAGAGATTTTGGATTTCCATTCATTCATTGCTACAAGGAGTACCTTTCTTATTCTAGTAGCCTTTGTTGTTGTCTTTAGGTTGAGGGCTAAAAAGTTAGAATAATACTGTGTATATGTTAAAAACATATTAATAGTTTATAATAGAAAAATTTAATATATATGAGTCTAGAAATGGAATAAACTTATTTCAGTGGAGTGTTTTGCATTCATGGTTAATCACATTTGTTATTACTGAAATATATTACTACTTATGTACCTAGAATGTTTTTATAGAATTGATGAGTTCTGGCAATATACCATCATGCTGACTTTGTAGATTAAACAAGTAAGATACGTCATTTGTAGAATAATTGCTGAATATTTATTCCAGTTTTTAAAAGGACTGCAGTAGCAAATGAAGTTTTGAATACCATTTCTCCTTCTCTCATGAACTAAGTGTATTGATGTATGTCTATCCTCTTGCCCTTTGCTCAACTCCCATTTACTGCTTAATAATCTGTCAACTCAGTTGCTGCCTCATTCACCTGAAATCCTAGTTTCTGAATTTACCTGGGAAATTCTATGAACTTTGATAAATGTCAGTAGTTACAGAAAGGCTTCAGGCCTATTGTTCATAGGGTCGCTATGAATTGTGCTAGATTCAACAGCAATCAACAACATCAATACCTTGAAAACCAGACCAAACTCAATGCTGTTGAGTCAGTTCTGACTCATGACCATCTATCATTGAGTTGTTGAGGCTGCAAATCCTTACAGGAGAAAATTGCTCATT
This sequence comes from Elephantulus edwardii, assembly GCF_000299155.1. NCBI lineage: Eukaryota > Metazoa > Chordata > Mammalia > Macroscelidea > Macroscelididae > Elephantulus > Elephantulus edwardii. The sequence continues at coordinate 13,287,236 of NW_006399752.1, forward strand.
GTTCTCCCATAGAGAGGCTGGTGGATTTGAACCACTGACTTTTTGATTGGCAGGGACAATACATAATACATTACACCACTCAGGCACCTTAATTGTGGTGCTCACAAGAAAGCACCACCATGGTGGTGGTGAAACATATATTCTAATCCTTTTCCACTCCTGTTTGCCACAAACTCCAGTAGGATCAAACACAACAGGACCAGTGCATGTTTCTAAACTAATTTGAGGAAGGATGAGCAGTCTCCTTTTGTGTGGTTTACTACCTCTGAAGCCCGCAGTAAAGTTAGCTGTGAGTTGTTTCCAACTCAACAGCAAGCAAGAACAGGAGCTCTGGTAAGGATATTTGGAGGCTTAGTGGTAAAGGATTGCACTGCCAATGCAAAAGTTTGCAGTTCAAATCCACCAGCTGTTCCACAGGAGAAGAAGGAATAATCTACTCCCGTGCAGTTTACTGTCTCTGAAAACCTGCTAGAAGGTCTGCTGTGACCCTCCAGTGGGTTCCAACTCAGCAGCACACAACAACTGCCCACTAATTCTCAAATGTCTCTGTTTTCAGGGTTCCTAATACCTCATGCTGGCATGAGTTTTTCTTTGAAACTCTTGCTTGCATTGTGCTGAACTTCTATCTTCTGTGCTCTTAGCATTGGTATTTGCCAGGGCTTTGAACTGAGGCTCATTCCATTTAAAGGCCCTGGTAATAATTTGCATTTGCACACCTAATCTCCTGAATCAGAATCTACATTTTAGCAGGATAAAGATTTTTTGGGTGATACTAATGTATACATAAGGTCTGAAAGAATCACCTTTGATCATGTAAGCTTATATCCACACTGCTTTGGTGGCATGCACTAGCGCCCAGCTTTCTATGCTTTATCGCCATGTTAACGACTTTTCGTCTTGCCACATTCTGGCAGGCAGTAAAATTTTTATGCAGGCAGGCTTTTGCCAACAGTCATAGGTTTGACATTTTTTCATCATTTGTTTCTCATCTTTGCTTTGCAAATGAGGATCAACACCCTTAAGGACTTCCTGTGAGAATCAATGAAGTATCACCTCATTCAGTTTTGACTGTCTTCCCTTGTGCTCTCACAGCACCGAGTGTTATACCTCCTTCACAGAATTTAGGACTAGTTTCCAGGGTCTTATGATTACTTTTTTAATCACTAGAATGTTGTTGTTGTTGTTGTTATGTGCCATCGAGTCGTTTGTGACTCATGGCGACCCTGTGTACAGAGAGAGCCCTAAATGCTATTTTATCCTGTGCCATCCTCGCCGTCTCAGGCACACTCATTCCCACCACTCCACTCACAGAATCTATCCATCTCATCGAGGGTCTTCCTCTCCTGCGCTGTCCCTCCATTCTGCCAAACATCATGTCCTTCTCCAAGGACCAGTCCCTCCTTGCCACATGTCCAAAGTATGTCAGATGAAGCTTCAGAGTCCTTGACTCCAAGGAGCATTCTGGCTTCACCCTCTCTAGGACAAACCTGATTGTTCTCCTAGAGTCCATGGTATATTCAACACTCTTCTCCAGCACCACAGTTCAAAGGCATCAATTCTCTTTTTATTAGCCCTATTCACTGTCCAACTCTCTGATGCATAGCACGTAATAGCGAAGACCATAGCCTGGTTCAGGCGCACCCTAGTCTCCAGCCTGATGTCGTTGCTCTTCAGTACTCTTGAGAAATCCCTCACAGCACTAGAATGTACATGCTTAAAATAAACAAAATTATTACTTAAGTTTTCACACATGTTCACATTGAGTTCTAACTTAACATTGTATTTTAGTCTATTGTTTTAAAAAGTTCATTTTGCCTATATGACTGTCTCACATTCTGAGAACAGCAATGCCATTATCCACAGGCTAAATCCCGTAGCACTGTGGTTGTTTAGGGTTACATATTTACTGAGTATGCACAATATTAGTAGCAGTAATGAGGAAAGCAGGTGCCTATTATTGGTCTTTATTTGTTTTAATTGTAGAAAGTAAGTGAAGCAAAGAAAACTCAGCAAGAATATTATGAAACAGAGCTTAAAAACATGCAAAATAGGTTGGAAGAGGAAGTGTCTCAATTAAATGAAGCTCATTCTAAGACTTTGGAAGAATTAGCTTGGAAGCACCATATAGCAATTGAGGCTATCCACAGCAATGCAATTAAGGATAAGAAAAAGCTGCAAATGGTGAGTACAATTGCAGTTTAGCTTTTCAGTATAAATTGGTAGGACTTTTGTAATGATCCAGTGTAACTTATAATGTAAAGCCAAGGTGTGGTTCAGTTTGTGTGTTGAGATTGTTGATATGGGATGTATATTGTTGAATTAATGTGAGAGACATTTTGCTTTCTATAAGCCGTAATAGAAACAGTCATAATAGAAACATTGTCTTTCATATTGACCCATCTGTTCATGAGACAACAATACTTCATTCCCTGTGAAAATGATTTATGGTTTGGGGTTTTGTTGTTGTTCCTCAATTACATAATCAGCTTCCTAACAGTCATAAATGAGAGACAAAATGGCACAAAAGCAAAGTGTCACATAGACTGAACTCTTTGCTCTCTTGCTGTTAATATTGGACTCCAAAGGCTAGTCTTCTAACAGATGAAGATCCATATTTATATTATTATTGTGATGATTGAGATAAAGTGTTAAATACCCAGACGTGTTTTAGCATCATATACCAAAATGCCAATCAAATAAACCTTTGCCATCATATTGAGTCTCTCAGTGACCCTCTATCAGGTTTCAAAGGCTGTAAATCTTTACTGAGAAGAGTGACCAACTTTCTCTCATGGGGCAACTGATAGATTTAGCAGTCCAATATGGAACTCCCTATACCAGCAGGTCCCCTTATTCTAGCATTATATAGTGATAAATAAATATTGTAAGTGGATATTTTTGTGTGCAGACAGTAAAAAAAGTATATATACATTTTTCTTTCTTTTAATTTAGCCATAACACTACTAGTGATTTAATTGCTATAAATATTTTACTGAACAGAACATGAAATTAAGGAGAGGTTCATTAACTTGTTCATGATAATAAGAATCAACCATACTCAGTTTTCAGATAGCAAATCCCAAGGTATTTAAACACCATTAATGTATTAATGTATAGTGAAATGTATTAATGATAGTTGTTATGTGTTGTGTCCTACCCTCAGTAGTACTTTATAGTTTTAAAAGAACTTTCTTAACCTCCTTAATTCTTGCAACTTGGAGAGTAGTATGATTCTTATTATATAAAGAGCTTTGGTGGTGCAGTGGTTAAAGACATGGTTGAACCCACCTAGCAGCTCTTCTGAAAAAAAAACCAACCCTGGTTATCTCTTTCTATAAAGCTTTCAGTCTAGAAGACTCCATGGGACAGTTCTACTCTGTCACATGGGTCCACTGTGAACTGAAAAACTACTCAGTGGCTCGTAACAACAGAACAGACGATGAAACTAAACCAATTTCTGTTGCTCTCAAGTTTATTCTGACTCTTAGCAACCCTACAAGGCAGGGTAGAACTCTCCATAGTTTCCAAGAGAGGTACATTTTATGAATGAAGACTGCTTCTCTTTTTCCAGTGGAGTGGCTGGTATATTTGAACCACTGACCTTTCTGTGAATGCTTAACCTTCATCCCACTAACAAGACTTCTTTGCAATATGGTCAGGAACCTAAGTTATTTACACAGAGCTGCAGACTTAATAAAGTGATGAGATGTGAATTGAAATCTACTTCAAACTTTATTTATTTTATAACACACTAGCTACACAATAAATTATTCAAGATATAAACTTTGAAAAAAATGAGGGACAAGACTTAATAAACTTTAAAAAAATATGTTTTAATACAAACTTGCTATTTTATGTTTATATAGCTACAGACAAAACTCAGTTACATTTCTCATGGTTGTAGTTGCAGTTTTCTCTGCACCAAGAGGTGTGTTTGTATATGTGTGTTTACCACTCTGTATATGTTACCATCAGGTGTTTAGTGTTTTAAGGAAAAGCATATAGTGGTAGCCATCTGCTCCTTATGTAATCTTTCTCATATTTGTTATTTTTCTTTTCCACATCCTTTTCACTTGAGCTTTGTATTCTCTTAAAGGAACAATGATTACATTGTTGGATTGCAGGTGTCCTGCCTTTGGCCTTTATTTTTCCTTATGTAAAGTTAAAAGTGCTGCTACTATCAAATCATCTTTCATTAGTATAATTTTTTTATTAAATTTTATTAATTTTAATGAACATTTACAGATATTTTGGATTTTCATTCACTCATTGTTGCACTATTTTCTATACCCTTCCCCAGTTTGTTCCTCTTCTTTTCCCCCTTGAAAGTCTGTTTTAATTGTCCCATTGCCACAGTGCTTGTCAAAGCCAGTTCTGATTAATCTCCTTTGTCAGTGTGTCCTTTGCCATTCCCTATCACTCCTCCCTGAGAGAGACTTCACCCTGATTCATAAGGAAAAGGGGTTGGCGTATTCTCTTAGCTACTTCCTGTTGAAAAGGGACGCTGTAGGTTTCAGGGTGAAGATCTTCTCCCACTACTCTAAAGGGCCCCTTTGGCAATAGGAAACATGTAGACAGACTATTGTGGAGATTGATTTTGGAATTTAGATGCACTGTTATAAATTGTGCTTAGCCATATATGTTCATATACTTGAAGATGTGTCATGGAACTGTTGCAGCCTAGAAGACACAAATTTAACAAGTTAAAATTACATGATTCAAAAATTAAAAGCAATAATATTCTGAGTAGAGGTTCTAACAGTGGCACAAATCAAGTTACAGAGGGAAGGTAGTTCTTAAAATAAAAGGCTTACTGACTAGCACTTTGTCTATTATAGTATAAAGGTTAGGAACCACAAGATGTAGGGGCTCAACTATGTCATTTATGGTTCTTAAGTCCTGGACAAAATTCCATCTACCACTGGGTTGTTTTACAGCTCAGAAGTCCGCATGCAAGGCAGAGGTGAAGTAAGGAACTGCTTATGAGGTTTTCCGTCCATTCCAACAACAAAGAAATAGTGAGAAGAGTTGGGACCTCAGAAGGCTTTAGGGCCAAATAATAGGCTCTTGTGTCCAGGAGAAAATGAATATACTTACCAGTAATGTTAATGCTAACCCACAGCTCTTCTGGGAGAATCTGAATCGTTGAAGCATTGTCTTTTGTTTCCAGCTGGGAGCTGGGGCCTGTCAGTCCTGTCAGGCACGAGGACCTCATGTGGGCCACCCTTGGCCATGTATCCTTCAGAGCCACACTTAAAGCAAGTGTGTGGGAGCTTCCTCTCTACTCCCTTGCCTATCTGTGGCTCTCGTCTGTGACACTGTCTCCTAAAGTGGCCCAGCTTTCCACAGTGGAAGCAATTCTGACCTCCTTTATTATCTTAAGGTGGCATTGTTTATGAATAAGACTTTTTTCCTGACACAGGCTCTAAACTAGCAGCAATAGCTGCCTCAATAATTTTGGCCATTCTCTGGTCTTTTTTATCTTCCCTCTAGATCTTGGTTGTTAAAAGAGGGAAAAATTTAAACAAATATATAACAAATAATTTTGAACAATATAATCGTTTAAGTTTAAGGCTAGAAATATTAACAATATGGTAATTTCCAGTCCAGAGATGTTCTGATGTGCTGTTCCAGTCATTTTTTGGATAATCTTCAGTAGAATCTTGCTTGCATGTGAAATCAATGATATTGTTCTGTAGTTTTCACACTCTGTTGGGTCACCCTTCTTTGGAATGGGAAAAAATATAGATCTCTTCCAGTCAGTTGGCCAAGTGGTTATTTTCCGGATTTCTTGGAACAACTTAGTGAGCACATCCAGGGCAGCATCTGTTAGCTAAAATACATCAGTTGGTATACCATCTATTCAGGTATACCACCTGGATTTCAGAATCATCTCAGGAACAGGTTTGAGGCCTTAAACACTAGATGAGTTGTGGGAGGATGTCAAATGTATCATCCAGGAAGAGTACAAATGGTCATTACAAAGACAGAAGAGGAAGCAAAGACCAAAGTGAAGATTACACTGGAGTGTAGAGAAGCCAAAACACAAGAAAGAATTCAAGATACTAAAGAGCCAAACAGAAGATTCCAAAAGGCAGCACGGAATGACAAAGCAAGATATTACAATAAAATGTGCAAGGAGCTAGAGTTGGAAAATCGAAAGGGCCGAACTCGGTCAGCATTTCTTATGCTCAATGAACTGAAGAACAAATTCAAAGCTAGAGTTGCTATAATCAAGGATCATTTAGGCAGAATATTAA
>NW_006399752.1:13299244-13315689 GCF_000299155.1 Elephantulus edwardii
TGTCCCACATTATTCTTAGTTTTTCTTCTTTTTCCTTCTTTTTTGAGTCTGCTTTTTGCTCTAGCAGATCAGTGGTGACAATTTTGTCTTCGATTTCACTGATTCTGTGTTCCATCTCATCAACTCTGCTCATATGTCCCTCCATCATGTTGACAGCCTCGGAAACACTGGAGCTTAAATTTTGAATGGTTGATTCTTGTTTTTCCAGTGCTGCTAATGCCTTATTTGTTTTCTCTGCAATGTTTTGCATTGTTTTGTTTTGTTTTTTAACTCCTCCTGGTCTTTGCTTGTAGCATCCTTTCATCCATTGGAAATATTCAGTCACTCCTCTTTCAAATTCTGTGTCAGAAAGTTCCATGAGCCTTTCTGATTTCAGGGTATCCACTGCTCTTGTGTCGTTATTTGTGAGTGACATCTTGCTTTGCTCTTGTATATTGTGTGGGATAGTTTGCTTTCTTCGAGACATTGGTATGTGTTCTTGATCTGAAGACAATGGTCTTGAGATCAGATGGGCAGCTACCGAACTTGTGTGTTTCTCTGACTTTATGACTTCAGAAAAACGTCAGTTCAGCGCCTGCTAGGGCAATCTCTTGTTGCTAAAACAGGTCAAGGTGCTCCTGTTTAAAGGCAAGTTAATTGCCCAGATGTGTAGGCACTGGTGCGGAGCCAAGTGGGGTGAGGCAGGCAAAGGGTAGGGTGATTGCAAGGGCAGGTCAATCACATGGAGGACCTAGCTCAAACTTCTGCTGTCTCAGTGTGCTCACGACTGGGGTCCTTACTCAAATTCCTGTTGTCCGTTTCCTACCCAATGGTTTTCTCAGTGTTTCCTGCCTGGTGGCTCTTACACAGGTGCCCTCACACATCAGCCCCTGCTCCAGCAGGGTCCTGGATCCGACAGGATCTGAATAGTCAAGGTCAACTTCCCACCAACCCACTAGCCTTTGGCTGGCCTGCAGAGTTCACAGAAGCCAGCTGGCTGGCTCCTTTTGGGTGGGAACCCAAGAGAGCTTGGCCAATTCCCCACCTGTGGGCACGCCCTTAGGTGCTCTCCCAGATAATCAGCCCCAGTAAACACGGATAAGATCCTACTGGCCTTTCTTCTGCCAGGTTAGTTCCACAACAGCTTGGTTGATAGCTCGAGGTGATGGCTGGATCTGCGGTGGTGCCCTGAGGTCACAGGGCTGTGGTTGGGGCTGAGGTGCGTGGAAGCAAGGGACTAGGGGGGTAAGGAGCGCAGGGCTTGGACACTACCACCAAGAGGTGGGGGCGGGGCATGGGCGTTGCTCGTTGGGGGTCACACAGGTGCAGGCTGCAGGGGGGGTCGCACGGTGGTGGGTAGTCTTCGCTCCTCTGGAGTTCCGCGGTGGATGGCTGACTATTGCTCTTCCTGGGTCTCTTCCCGGTCTGTCTGGCGGCAGAACTCCATCTCGCCCTTCCCAGTTTCGAACCACGCAGTGTTCCCTTGTTCTGTTCTGACGACTGCCTCCTGGTCCAAGTATAGGTTTCGCATTAGCACGATCAAGTGTTCTGGGATTCCCATTCTTTTCAGAGTCAGCCACAGTTTGTTATGATCCACACAGTCAAATGCCTTTGCATAGTCAATGAAACACAGATAGACATTCCTCTGCTTTCAGCTAAGATCCATCTAACATCAGCTACAGTATCTCTAGTACCACGACCCCTTCTAAACCCAGCCTGGACTTCTGGTAATTTTCTGTTGATGTGCTGTTCCAGTCGTTTTTGGATAATCTTCCGTAAAATCTTGCTTGCATGTGAAATCAGTTCATGAGACTAGAAGTTCAAATTGAAGACATAGTGCTAGGGGACATTGCCTTTTTTTAGCTTCTAGTATCGTTGTTGTTAGGTGCCACTGAGTTGAGTACAGCTCATGGTGACCCTATGAAAAACAGATCGGACCCTTTCTTATCCTGTACCCTCCTCCTCATCTCTGACACACTTGAGTCCATCGCTGCAGTCACTCTGTCAGTCTTTCTCATTGAGGGTCCTCCTCTCTTTCACTGATCCTTCTTCTTTCCAAGCGTTATGTCTTTTTCCAAGGAATGGCTTCTACTAGCGACATGCCCAAACGTATATGAGATGAAGCTTCACCATCATTGCCTCTAAATAGCACACTGGATGCACCTTCTCTGAGATACATGTTTGTTCTTTTGGCAGCTGTGGGAAATTCAGCACTCTTCTCCAGCACCACTACTCAAAGGCATCAGTTCTTCTGTCACCCTTAGTCATTGTCCAGCTCTCAGTTGCATATTTAGTGATTAAAAGCTGTTAGGTGTCAGTAATTTTTTATGTTCCTGGATTTATGGGTGCATTTCTTTGTGTGTCTGTCTCCATATGGCCTCTTTCCATTGTGTGTGTCTCTGTTCAGGTTCATTTTGCTCTTTTTCTAATTCAGAAGTGATTAGGTTTAGGACCTAACCTCCTTGAATATAACCTAATAAACATGACAAGCCCAAATCCTATTTCATAACAGCATCACATGAACAGGTTTTGGGCTTATTAGTCCATTATATAGGTGTAAAGTGACTTTTTCTAATAAACATTTGAATTGTTTCTGGTTTTGTATTGTAAATTATATATGTTTTTGTATTAACGTACACTTATTTTTATTGGATAAAATACATGAGGATAGACTAACTGGATTATGTTCGGTGTATGTCTAACTTTTAAGAAGCTGACAAATTTTTTTTTCTGAAATGATTGTAGTAGCCATATCATGCTACATCTATCAAATAAATACATAAATGAGAATTCCACTTGCTTCACATCTTCAACAACATATTATATATAACTGACCTCTTTATTTCTAGCTATCTTAAAAGAGTACACTGCATAGTATCTCATGTTTTAATTTTTATTTTAGGTGCTATTCTTATTAGGATTTCTTAACTATAGTAAGAAAAATGAGAATGTTTTGACTCATACACTATGACTAAAAGGTTTTTAAACATTTAACATTAAATAGCACAAATAAGTGAGTCTGATATTTTACTTTTAATTGTTTTTTTCTGATTCATGACTGTGTCTGAAGCTTGATGAGGCCAAAGAAATACCTATCTTGCCATACAGTCAGAGAATTTCTTTTTTTCTCAACAAGTTATCATTTATAGACAGATTTCTGTTTTATTATTCTGTGCTTGTTTTGGGTGTTGGTGTTGGGGTTTTTTTTTGTTGTTTGTTTTTTTTTTAACTGTAGATTGAGCTAGACCAGCAAAATATTCTTATCATTTACAAATTGGTTAATCTCTGTGTCTTAAACTATTTAAGAGAGTGGGGCCAGTTGGAAGAGCAGTCTATCAAGGTATAAAGCAGAATCACCTTTTTCTTGGGTCTCCCATATGCAATATTTACAACTTGGTAATTTTTTTAATATCTCTTTTCCTAAGGAGTTGGAAGAGCAATATAAAAAGGAGAAACTAAACATGGAAGAAGATAAAAAACTTCTTCAGCAAGAGCTAGAAAACCTGAAAGAAGAATTGGAAGAGAAGCTGAATACAGCCAATCAAGAGGCAAGAGGTTTTTTTAGGCCTATCACCTATGTTACTTATTAATGATAATGTTGTATTCTGATGGTTTTATACAGGTAGGCGACCCTCAGTGAAGAGAACATCAGGAGTAAATCTAATAATGTAAAATGTTTTACTTGGTGCCGAATTTTGCACCATCCGTTGGTTATAGTCCAACAAGTAAATGTGTATGGTAAAAAAAAAAAGATAAGTATACCAAAAGGCTTTTAAGGGGAAAAGCAAAACCAATGAGTTCATCATTATACAGAAATAGGAAGAAAAATTCCTTTAGCCTTCTATAAAGATATGCTTACATATTTGATATTTACAAATTTACTTATTTATTATGCTTTTTTTTCATCCCAAGTGGGTGTCAGTTGAGTGAACTTGCCAGATGGATTGGGAGTCTCTGGTTCTTAGTCCACCAGCATTTGAGTGTGCTGAAATTAAAAAATGCAATAATGCTTGGCTACATCTGCAGCCTGATGGCTATTGTGAATTGGTTTTTATGCTGCATGATAGTGTCTCACATCTTGCTTAGGGTCATGTATGGAACGTTCGGGGTACTTTTGGCTTTTTTTCATCCCAAGTGGGTGTCAGTGAAGTGGATTTGCCAGATGGATTGGGGGTCTCTGGCTCATTGTCCACTAGCATTTTGGCATGCCAGAATTTAAAAAATGCAGTAGGGCCCAAGGGCCAAATGTTAATTAATTTTGGGATGAACATTCTTTTAAGTGGTACAGCAGCGGTCTCTTTACTCTAATGAAGTATCTTGGAGTGGCTGTGATGATGAACAACTGTGCCATAGATGTGTCAGACACCATAATTGGCTATCCATCATGGGCAGTGTTTGGTGGAGCTCCCAGACTGATTCAGGTTCGGATGCAGGAATGGCATCCACTTCCTAAACCACATGCTCCCAGAAAAGTCTATTTGGCCTGAGGGCCTAGTGTTACTTAATTTTGTAAGAATGTTCTTTTAAGTTGAACAGCACCCTTCTGTCAGTTTGCTGTACTGAGGTAATTTGGATTTGCTGTGAAGCTGAACCTTTTGCCATTGGGGGTCAGATGCCAGACAGTGTTTGGTGGAGCTCCCAGTTTAAGACAAGTTTGGAAACAAGAGTGGCATCCATTTCTAAATCATATGCCCCTGGAAACGATGAACCTGGAGAAACAGCAGTAGTTACAGAAAAGCTTCAGGCATTTTGTTCATAGGGTCACTATGAGTCGTGCTTGACTTGATAGCAATGAACAACAACAAAAGTATGCTTAATATAGTATCTATTTTTTTTTAAAAGCTAGGGGTAGAACAAAGACTTTTTAAAGTCTTTAAGCCTTAAGACTTTTAAAGGGTTATAATTTTATAAGCCTTTATTACTGCACAGTGACTGCAATAGGATTGAGCATGACAGAGATTGGGACATAGCTGACTCAGTGGTTTTTGTGTAACATTGGGTTGGAACCCATTTACAGCAGGATTTCAGAAGCAGTTAATTGCAGGGGAAGAGATTGTCCAACCTTCTCCCGCAGAACAGCTGGTGGCCTCTAACCACATGCCTTTGGGATCACAGTGCTGTTTGTTGCCACTAGGCCATCAGAACTCCCTTAGTATGGATTACACCTTGAAACAAAGATAACTAAAATCATCACACCAGGAGGGACTAGAGAGAAATATCATAGGATTTGTAAATTGATATTCTCAAGGATTTAATTTTACTTTGATTTGTAATCTTTGTCTTTAAAAGTAGTAGGATTGCAATGGGCAAACCCGCAAAGGAACTTTAAATTGTGAAAGGAGTAAATGTCACTTAGGGAACTAAGATGAGACTGATTCAGACCCTTACTCTCATGCAAGTTGGTATTTTTGAGTTGTGGGGTCTGTAAAGACTATCAGCTATGGTATGATGTGTCATACTAATGAAGCTGTCTTGAAAAAGAACTACAGCTTGAATATTCCTCATAGGAGAGAATGTAAAAACTTTGGGCTTGTAATTGGGAGTGTTCAATCCCTAGAGAAGAACACCCTCTTGGTAAAGTAGAGTGTCAGAAAAAAAAAGGAAAATTCTTAGTGATTAGATAGTGGTTGGACATAAGGGCTGTTTCCATGTTCTTGTGATGGTTAATAATGCTGCTATGAACATTGGTGTACAAATCTCCTTATGTGTCTCAATTTTTATTTTCTCAGTGTATATTCCTAGCAGTGGAATAACTGGGTACATGGAATATCTGTTTCAGCTTTTTGAGGAAATATCAAACTGCCTTTCAGAGTGCTGTACCATTTTACAGTCCCACCAATAGTGGGACACATCCTTTCAACATTCATTCCTTGCTTGTTATCCTGTTAAATTTTGTCACTGCTACTGGGATAAGATGGTATCCAATTGTGATTTTGATTTGCATCTCTCTTCTTGCCAGTGATTTGGAGTATTTCTTCATGTGTCTGTGGCCATGAGAATGTCTGCCTCTGTGAAAAGTCTTTCCATGTCCTTTTTCCATTTTGTAATTGGGTTGACAGTCTTCTTCTTGTGGAGGTCCTGTTGTTGTTGTTGTTGTTATGTGCCGTCGAGTCACCTGCAACTCATAGCGACCCTATGTACAACAGCCCTAAACTCCGCTCTGTCCTGTGCCAATCGCACTGTCTCCGACACTCCCATCCCAATTATCCCAGTCACTGAATCAATCCACCTCATAGAGGGCCTTCCTCTCCTGCGCCATCCCTCCACCCTCCCAAGCATGATGTCCCTCTCTAAGGACCGGTCTCTCCTCACTACATGTCCGAAGTAAGTTAGACGGAGCCTCAGAATCCTTGCCTCCAAGGAGCCACCCGGTTTAACCCTTTCCAGGACAAATCTGTTTGTTTTCCTAGCAGTCCATGGTATTCTCAATACTTTTCTCCAGCACCACAGCTCAAAGGCATCAATTCTCCTTCTATCCTCCCTGGTCATTGTCCAACTCTCTGATGCATAACAAGTAATTGCAAAGACCATGGCCTGTATCAGATGCACCTTAGTCTCCAGAGAGACACCATTGCTCTTGAGTACTTTGGAGAGGTCCCTAAAAGCAGACTTTCCCATGGCAATGTGCCTTTTAATTTCCTGGCTGCTGGTGCCAAGACTGTTGACTATGGAGCCAAGCAAACTAAAGCTGTGTACAATCTCAGTCTCTTCACCATCCATGCTGATGCTGCCAGTTGGTCCAGTGGTGAGAATCTTTGTCTTCTTGACATTGAGCATGTAGGATTCTGTAAACTTTTGTTATGAGACTTTTGTTTTAGATGATATTGACAAATGCCTTTTCCCGGTCAGAAAGTTTTCTTTTCACTCTGTTGGAAAAAGTTTTTGATGCACACAGGGATTAACCTTTAGACGGTCCCATTCATCAATTTTATCCTCTCCTAATTTTGTGTTTCTGGCTGGTTTTTATACCATGGGCTAGACTTTTTAAGCTTAGTCCCATTTTGTCTCTTATGATTTTTTTTAATACTTGAGATATTAATTTATTTAATGCATGCTTTGTTAGAGTATTAAAAGTAGAGCACTTGGTATATTTATTTATTATGGATTTTTTATACTTTTCAATATGCTTAAAATATGCTTATATATTTTTTATTAATTTTAATGAAAGTTTACAGAGACTTAGGGTTTCTAGTCATTCATTGTTGCACTTTTGTAGAGTTTCCAGAGGGATCCAGTTTAGGAAGTGGATGCCACTTCTTTTTCCCAACATGAATCAATCTGGAAGCTCACCCAACCACTCTACATAATGGGTAACTATTATGGCATTTATCACAACTATGGAATAGTGTATAGTAACACAGCAACTGTGAGTTGTTCAGTATAGCAAATAGACAAGTGATTGCTATAAAAGACTTTAGTGTCTCTTAAAGAATATTCTTCTGTGGGTGATCCTGGAGGACATTATGCTGCGTGAGGTATCTCAGTCACAAAGGGACAAATGCTATATGGTGCCACTGTTGTAGAATGAGGCTGGCATTGGGGTGGGGGTAAGACGGAGAAAAACTGGATGAAATATGTTTACGGCATTGAAGTCTATGGGGGAGAGAATAGTCTAAAAGTATTATATTTTAGAGCATTATTTTTATCGTAGGAGTATGCAATGAGGGTTGTAGAGTGGATTATATTTGGGGCTAGGGGGTGGGGTTTGGGGAGGTGCGGGGGGGGGATTGTGTACCAATGAGGGAGTTTTTCTTTTGCTTTTCAAGGAGAGGAGCAAATGGGGGGGAGGGGGGTGGGGTTTGTGCGGGGTGAAGGGTGCAACAATGAATGAATGGAATCAATAAAAAAAAAAAAAGAATACTCTTCTAAAATGATTGAATTTGGCCCAAGGGCCACAGAGATAGATAGGTTAATTTCTGGGTTCTTGATTCTGCTCCATTGATTAATGTCATTGTACGAATACCATGCTGTTTGGGTTACTACAGCTGTGTAGTTGGTTTTGAGATCAGGGAATGCTATGCTTCCAACTTCATTCTTGTTTTTCAGAAATGCTTTGCTTATTTGACATCTCCTTTGTTTGCAAATGAACTTGGCAATTGCCTTTTCTGTTTGAAAAAGAAATTTGAAATCTACATTGGGATTGCATTAAACATGTAGACAGCTTTTGGTAGGATTGTCATATTGTCGTTTTCACTATATTGAATCTTCCTATCCATGAACAGGGAACTTTTTTTTTCACTTATTTAGGTCTTTCATTGTTTCTTGAAGAAGTGCTTTGTAAAGATTTATTTTCCCTAAGTTTATTTCTAAGTATCTGTTTGTAGTTGTAAATGGTATTGGTTTCTTACTTTCCTTCTTTTTGTTTTCTTTGTTAATGTATAGGCATCTCACTGACTTTTGTATATTAATCTTGTATCTTGCCACTCTACTAAATTGGTCTATTAGCTGAAGCCATTTTTTAATTTGGTCCTTGGGTTTTTTTGTGTACACTGTCATATCACTGTCTATAGCAACAGTTTGGCCATCTCATTGCCATTCTGGGTGCCTCTTATTTCCTTTTCTTGCTGTATTGCTCTGTCTAGTACTTCCTGTACAATATTGAATAGGAGTGGTGAAAGTAGACACTCTTGTCTGTTCTCTGTTCACAAGGAGAATGCTTTTAGTCTTTCCAATAATATTGGGTGTTGGATTTGCGTATATACTTTTTACTATGCTGAGGTAGCGGGGTCCAGCATCGTTACATCGAACAGTTTCACTGAGAGAAGGGATGAGGATTAAATGAAGATGCAGAGAGACTGCCACTGGTGGTGAATAGCAGAGTTTATTCTTGAAATCCTGTGTTATATTCTTTTTGCAGTGAATAGAAAAATAACTCAGCCTTAAGGCTGACAATACATTTGTTTTGATATCCCCACCACCTGCAAGATTGCTTACTTTATTATTAGCAGCAAGCAAGGCCATCCAAACAGAGTCATTAGGGAGGGACATACCATTCTGTACATCGTTGCTTGGGTTCAAGGAACGATTAAACTTGGTTTTGCTCACCTTCAAACATCTGCACATTTGAACTTGGCACAAAATGGCTACTTGCATAAAATGGCTGCAGTATGGCTTACTTTTTGGCATCCTGCTTCCTTGAGTTGTTTTCTATCAAGCAGATATTACAGCCATGATGCACTTTGTTTTGCTGGTCTTTTGGTACAGGGTTAATCTTGCTTTACAAGTTAGCCAGGCTCCAACACTGAGGAAATTATCTTCTATTCCTATTTTGCTGATCAGAAAGGGGTATTGAAATTTTGTCAAATGCTTTTCTGCTAGGATCATACGGTTTTTATTATTTGGTTGTTGTTTTTTTTTAATGTGATGAACAGTGTTGATGGAGTGTGTGTGTGTGTGTGTGTGTGTGTGTGTGTGTGTGTGTGTGTGTTTGGGTTTGGTAGTCTATGGGCTATTCAGTACTCATTTTTTCTGATTGGTTTTTCTGATGTTGAATCATCCTTGCAATACCTGTTATGAATCCCACTTTGTCATGATGAATTAGTTTTTAAATATGTTGATGGATTCTATTGTCCAAGATTTTGTTAAGGATTTTTTACATCTATATTCATGAGACGTATTGGCCTGTAGTTTTCTTTTTTCGTAATATTTTTGTCTTGTTTTTGTATTAGGATTTTGCTTGCTTCATAGTATGACTCCTCTAGTGTTCATTTCTTTCCTATTTTTTTTTCCAATAATTTAAATATGTTCTCTGTATGGTAGAATTCAGCTATGAAGCCATCTGGTATAGGATTGTTGGGTTTGTTTGTTTGTTTGTTGTGAGGGAGTCTTTTTATGACCTATCAATTTTTTCTTTTTTTTGCATCTGTTCAAGTGTTCTACAACTGTCTGTGTCAATCAGGGCAGGACGTGAGTTTCAAGGAATTTTTCCATTTTCACCAGGTTTTCAAATTTATCAGAGTATATTGTTGTTGTTAATGTGTCACCAAATCGCTTGTGACTCATAGCGATCCTCCGTACAACAGCCCTAAAAACTCCTCTATCCTTGCCACAGTTGCAGCTGCTGCTTCAGCTTTACACTAGTAACCTGTGAATGCTCGAAGAATATCTTCAGTCATGGCCTTGGGAGTAAGGTGCTTCCTCTTGGCCCATCCTGCCTTTTACAATTCATTTGCAGCCCTGACTAGACCTGTTTCAGAAGTTACAATGAAGAGACAGTGAATGTGAAGCCAGGTGACCGTAAACAATACATAGCCTATCCAGCATTACAAGTCTGCCATTTTGCTACCAAGAAAGCCAAAGCCAAAGGAAAAGGACAGTCCCAAACCAGAGTGACTATTAATGCTTCTTTGGTTGAGGATGTAATCAACTTGGAAGCAGTGGATGGAGGAATGAAGTCTGTAATGGAAGCACTCAAAGATAATTTCAGTAAGACTCTCAATATAAGGACCTCGCTAGGATACCATGATCATATCACTGTGTTAACTGATGATGGGACACTTGCTTTAAACCAGATTGGCTGGATATCCATGAAATCACCACAGCTTATTTTAGTGAACATGACCAACTTCCCAGAGTGTACAGCTGCAGCTGTCAAGGCTATAAGAGAAAGTGGAATGAATCTGAACCCAGAAGTGGAAGGGATGCTAAGTCGAGTGCCCATTCCCAAAGTTACCAGAGAACACAGGGAAATGCTGGTAAAACTGGCCAAACAGAACACCAACAAGGCCAAAGAGTCTTTAAGGAAGATTCGTACCAATGCAATGAATAATCTGAAGAAATCCAAGGACACAGTCTCAGAGGATACCATTAGACTCATAGAGAAACAGATCAGTCAAATGGCTGATGATACAGTTGCAGAGCTGGACCAGAACCTGGTGGTGAAGACCAAAGAACTCATTGGGGGAAAATCCACAGAGTCCAGTTTCTTGGATGACAAATTTGGATATGTCTACCTATCTACAGGAAGGATGGCACCCACATGTTGGTCCTCATGAAGCCCAGCCCTCATGGGCTTCTCAGACTTGCTCACTCTCCTGATCTTATCCTCTACCCTTCCTGCTCTGCTCTGGGCCTGCTATCATGATGTGCCCTTGGAAAATGCTTGCCACTGATGGACAACATTGGGGCATTTGCCTTAACTGTATAATGTAGGTGCAAAACTAAGACTGTTGACAGGGTTAGCATCTCTTGCTACTCATGTCAGAAGCAGTCAAATCCTTTTCCAGTTTGAAGTCTGCTTTGGATGATGTGGACCCTACCTGTGACTAGCCATTTGACAAAGTCCATTTTCACCAAACAGTATACTTGAAATAAAAGAGGAAGACTAAAAACCACAAAAAAGCAAAACAAAACAAAAAAAACCTGCTCTATCCTGTGCCAATTTTATTGTCTCTAGTACACTCAACCCCATTATGCCCATCCTTGAATCAATACATTTCATCGAGGGTCTTCCTCTCCTGAGCTGTCCCTCCACCCTCCCAAGCATGATGTCCCACTCCAAGGACTGGTCCCTCCTTGAACCATGTCCAGAATGTGTCAGATGAAGCTTCAGAATTCTTGCTGCTAAGGAGCAACCTGGTTTAACCTTCTCTTGGAAGAACCTGTTCTTTTTCTTAGCAGTCCATGGTATGTTCAATACTCTTCTCCAACACCACAGTTCAAATTCTCCTTCTATCATCCCTCATCCTTGTCCTGCTCTCTGATGCATAGCAAGTGATTGCAAAGACCATGGCCTATATCAGGCCACCTTAGTCTCCAGACTGACATCATTGCTTTTCAGTACTTTGGAGAGGTCTCTGACAGCCGACTTTCCCAAAGCTATACATAACTCTTTTAATTACTTGGCTGCTGGTGCCAAGAGTGTTGATTGTGGACCAAAGCAAACTAAAACAGTTTACAATCTCAATCTCTTCACTCTCCATCACGATGCTGCCAGTTAGCCCCGTGGTAAAAATCTTTGTTTTCTTGATATTGAGCTTCAGTCCATATTGAAGGCTGCAGTCCTTGACCTTTCTGCCCCAATTGCTTCAGCATATTAATATTCCAATATTACTGGTTTAATTTCATCAGGTTCTATTGTGATGCCACTTCTATCACTCTTAATTGAGTTATCTAAGTGATCTCTTTTTTTATTTCTCTTTTTAAGTTTGTCAAGTTTGTCAGTTGACCCTTTCACAGCACTAGCTCTTACTCATGTTTTCCATTTATTTTCCTATCTAATTTATTTCAAGTCTTGTTCTTACAATTTCTTTTGTTCTATAAAGGCTGTGGGATTAGATTGCTATTCTTTTTCAAGTTCTTGAAAGTATTGAGTTAGATCATTAATTTTTCTTCCAGCGTTTTTCTGTGTGTGCCTGTTGCAATGAATTGCCTTCTGAGGACTGCTTTATCTGCATCCCGAAGGTTTTGGAATGTTGTATTTTAATTTTTATTTGCTATAAGAAAATTTTTATTTCATTTTAGTTTCTTCTGTAGCCCATTCATGTTCCAGGATGGTGTTATTTAATTTCTACAGGGGTGGTTAATTTCTAGCTTTATGGCATAGTGGTCTGAAAAGATACTTTGTATTATTTCAGTATTTTTTAGTTTGTTGAGGCTTGTTTTGTGTCCTAATGTATGATAGATTCTGGAGAATGTACCATGTCCACTTTACGTGAAAGTGAATTGAGTTTTAGTTGGGTGCAGTGCACTGAATACATTTACAAAGTGAGTTGCCTTATTGTATAGTTTAGAGCTTCGGAATGTTTGTTTCTTTTGAGTTGACCTATCAGTTTGGTAAAAGAGGTGTGTTAAAGTCTCCTAAAACTATTGTGGTGCTTTCTGTTTCTTTCTTCAATTTTGTTGACTGTTATTTTATATATTTTGAAGGTCTATCAGTTGGTGCATATCTGTTGACCAAGGTAAGTGTCTTCTTAATCACTTGTGTCTTTAATCATTATATAATGCCCTTTCTTATCTTTTATGATGGTTTTGATCCTGAAGTCTTATTTTATTAAAGATTAGTATTGCCACTTCTGCTTTTTTGTGGATGACATTTGCTTGGTATATTTTTTCCAACCTTTGATTTTCAATCTATCTTTCCCTTCATTTTTTAGATGTGTCACTTATAGAGAACATATTGATTGGCTTTCGTTTTTTTATCCATTCTACTCTCTTTTTTCTAAATTAGCACATTTTTAGTCCATTCACATTAAGTATGATTATTGACAGGCCAGGTTTTATTGTTGCCATTTTGCTGTGTTTCTTTTTCTGTTGCTTCTGGTTGCTGTGGTCCATCCACTTTACTTTGGCCTTTGTGTGAAGAACTTTCCGTAATGTTTCTTATAATTTTGGACTTGCTTTCACAAATTCCTTAAGTTTCTTCTTTTCTGTCAATGATAGAATTTCTTCTTCATATTTGATGGACAGCTTTGCTGGGTACAGAATCCTGGGCTGGTAAATTGTTTTCTTGCAGCTTAATGTATATACCATCCCATTGTCTTCTAGCTTGCATCATTTCTGCTGAGAAATCAGAACTTAATCTAATTGTTTCCTCCTTATAGGTGACTTATTGTTTTTCTCATGCTACTTTTAGTATTTTCTGCTTACTTTTTTTATTTTAGAGAATCAAACTATGATACATCTTGATGTTTTTGGGTCTAGTCTGTTTGGTGTTTGTAGAGCTTATTGATATGGCTTTCTCTGTTCTTCATAATGCCTAGGAAGTTTTCTTCTAGGATCTCTTCCAGAATTTTCCAAGTGGTTTTTTTGTCCCTCTTATGTTCTGGAATTCCAGTCATACATACGTTGTTCGTTCTGATGTCATCTCACATGAGACTAATGTTTTCTTCATGTCTTATCTCTGATTTTTTTTCTAGTGTGTTTTTATTGAGGCTCTTGTTTTCCAGCTCACTGACTCTGCTCCATCTCTTCTCTTTTTTGTTTTCCCCTACAGCATTTTGAATAGGTCTGCCATTTGATCTTTGTATTCTGGATTACATTTTCATGCAATTTCTGTTATTTCCAGTACTATGTTTGCTGTACTCTCTTTGTTTTGTGATGCTTTTTTTAAGTTCTTATACCTCTTTATCTATAGTTTCAATTCTTCCTTCCATCTTTTTGCATTTCCCCCCTGTAGTTGTTAAAGTTGCTCCTTATTGATATATTTCTTTTGAGTCCTTGTCTCTTGAGTATTCACTTTCTTAATGGTCTCTATTATTTCTTCCATCCCTTGTACCTTCTTCTGTAGCTTTTCAAATAACTGGTCATCAACTTATCTCTTCTGAATATGTGTGTTTAGTGTATTCATTGTGCCTGCAATAAGCTTTACTTTTTTAGAAGAAAGGTTTTGGGTTTTTTCATGATGGGTAAGACAGCTTTCTTGACATTACATGAATGTTTTCTTGGTAGATGTTAGGCTGTTGTAAGTGTGTAATGTCTCCAGGATGGACCTTAGCTGAAAGCAGGGAATACCAGAGGAATGAATGTATATCTGTGTTTCATTAACTAGGCAGAGGCGTTTGACTGTGTAGATCATAACAAACTGTGGCTGACTTTGAGAAGAATGAGAATCCTAGAACACTTGATTGTGCTAATGCGAATCCTATACTTGGACCAGGAGGCAGTGGTCAGAACAGAGCAAGGAAACACTGCATAGTTCAAAATTGGGAAGGGCGTATGTCAGGGATGTGTCCTATCTCCATACCTTTTCAACCTCTATGCAGAACAGATCATCCGGGAGGCTAGGCTCTATGAGGAGAAGTGTGGGGTCAGGATTGGTGGAAGATGTATCTACAATCTGCGTTATGCAGATGACACAACCTTGCTTGCTGAAACTGAGGAGGACCTGAAGTGCTTGCTGCAGAAGGTCAAGGACTGAAGCCTTCAGTATGGACTGAGGCTCAATGTCAAGAAGACAAAGATTCTCACCACTGGACCAATTGGCAGCATCAGGATGGGTGGTGAAGAGATTGAGATTTTTCACAGCTTTCGTTTGCTTGGCTCCACAGTCAACACTCTTGGCACCAGTAGCCAGGAAATAAAAAAACGTATTGCGATGGGAAAGTCTGCTGTTAGGGACCTTTCCAAAGTTCTCAAGAGCAATGGTGTCTCTCTGGAGACTGAGGTGCATCTGATACAGGCCATGGTCTTTGCAATCATTTATTATGCATTAGAGAGTTGGACAGTGACTAGGGAGGATAGAAGGAGAATTGATGCCTTTGAGCTGTGGTGCTGGAGAAGAGTATTAAGGGTACTATGGACTTCAAGGAAAACAGACAGATTCGTCCATGAGATGGTTAAACTGGGCTCCTTGGAGGCAAGGATTCTGAGGCTTCGTCTGACATAATTTGGACATGTTGTAATGAGGGACCAATCCTGGGAGGAGGATATCATGCTTGTTAGGGTGGAGGGAGAGCGCAGGAGGGGAATACCGTCTATGAGGTAGATTGATTCAGTGATTAGGGTAATCAGATGGTGTTTCCGAGACAGTGCGATTGGCACAGGACAGAGCAGAGTGTAGGGCTGTTGTACATAGGGTCGCTATGCGTTGCAAGCAACTTGACGGCACATAACAACAACAACAACAACAACAATCTTTATTCCCTCCTGTACAGTAAATACTGTTAATATTCTGCTTACTAATCAGAAAAGTTACATAACTTGCCGAAGGCACATAGTGGGTAAGTCCAGGATTGGAATCCAAGGTGTATTGATTTCAGAGTTCACTTTTTAGGTAGAGTGTTGCTCTTCTTCCCACTGAATGTAACAACTAAAGAAATCTTGAGACAAGAGTTTGTAGAATTACAGGAATACCAGTTTTTCAGGAATGTGATCACAAAACACTTGTACCAGTCTCAGGCTCCAGAGTTACGTGAAAGTTTTGTATACCCTGTGAAAGATCTTGGATGTTATCCTGCATGCAGTTGGAAGCAGAATATTTGCTTGGAGGACAGGGCTTACACTCATTTTCATATTTATAATTACTGAAAAAGTTACTGTGACTGTTGGATAGGTGAACAGATTAGAGAAGAGCAAATTTGAATAGATGCTCTGGAAAGGATTCTTCTCCTTGCCACATTCCATTGTGATGCATATCATTTTTGTTCCTTATGTAGAAGAATCTGATCTCTAGTGAGTATTGATTTCTCTTGCAAATGATAAAATTCTCAGCTCATACTAGTTTCAGGAGAAAGAAAATTGAAAACTTATCTGACTAAAAAGTGCAAGGTTTAATATTAGTATGAAGCATGACTAGATTTACTACTAAAATTGGTGACTTAATTTCTCTCTTTCTCTTGAGTTAATTATGCTGTTTTATTGTGTACCATGGACTGCCAAGAAAACAAACATTCATCCTGGAGAGGGTTAAAGCAGGCTGCTCCTTGGAGGCAAGGATTCTGGGGCTTCGTCTTACATACTTTGGACATGTTATAAGGAGAGACAGGTCCTTGGAGAGGGACATCATGCTTGGTAGGGTGGAGGGACAG
>NW_006399752.1:13316713-13350354 GCF_000299155.1 Elephantulus edwardii
GGGGGGGTTGTGCGGGGAGAAGGGTGCAACAATGAATGAATGGAATTCCAAAATCTCTGTAGATGTTCGTTGAAATGAAAAATAAACTAAATTAATAAAAAAAAAAGCAATTGGCTATGTGGATCACCACAAATTGTGGTTAACTTTGAGAAAATGGGAATCCCAGAACACTTGATTGTGCTCATGTGAAACCTATGCAAGGACCAGGAGGCTGTCATTAAAACAGGGCAAGGAAACACTGCATAGTTGAAAATCAGGAAAGCTGTGCATCAGGGCTGTATCCTGTCTCCACACTTTTTCAGTCTGTATGCAGAATAGATCATTAGAGGAACTAGGCTTTAGGAGGAGGACTGTGACATGATAATTGGAAGAAGATTCATCAACAACCTACATTATGCAGATGACACAGCCTTGCTTGCTGAAACTGAAGAGGACCTGAAGTGCTTGCTGCAGAAGGTATGGATTGAAGCTTTACATCGAGAAGACTGAGATTCTCTCTACTGGGCCATTTGGCAGCACCATGATGGAGAGAAGAGATTGAGGTTTTTAACAGTTATAGCTTGCTCGGCCCCACAATCAACAGTGTTGGCACCAGCAATCAGGAATCAGAAGTCGAATTGCATTGGGAAAATCTGCAGTCAGGGACCTCTTCAGAGTAGCAAAATGCAATGATGTCAGTCTAGAGACTAAGGTGCACCTAATCCAGGCCTGATCTTCATAGTTACTTGCTATGCATCAGTGAGAGGGGCAATGACTAAGGATGACCGAAGAATTTAATGCCTTCGAGTTGTGGTGCTGGAGAAGAGTCTTAAACATATCATGGACAGCTGAGAAAACAGGTCTGTTTTGGAGTGGGTGAAACTAAGTGTCTTCTTGGAGACGAGGACTTTGAAGCTCAGTCTCACATACTTTGGCCTCGTGGCCAGGGAGGGACTGATACTTGGAGAAGGACATCATGTTGAGAAGGGTGGAGGGATGGTGCAGGAGAGAAAGAACCTGGATGAGATGATTGATACAGTGACTTGGTCAATGGGGGTTGATGTGTTGGAATCAGTGAGACTGTTTCACGGCAGGGCAGGGTACAGAGCTGCTGTACATCGGGGTCACTATGGATCGCAGATGACTTGACAGCATGTAACAGCAACAACAAAATGCATATATATTGCCCATAGCATCTTTCATTATTGTGACTCAAGGCTTAAATTTGTTTTTCAGTTCTCTCAGCAGAGCGAGTTTTTCCCCTTTTATTCTCCAATTCTAGCTCTCTGCACAAACTATTATAATACTTAGCTTTGTCCTCCCAAGCTGCCTATGAAATGTTATGTTCAGTCTTTTATTTTTGCATATTTTCCTTCTGTTTTGGCTTCTCAACACTCCAGTGCCGTTTTTAGAGTCTCTTCTGATACCCATTTCGATTTTTTTTCTTTCTCTGCTTTTGTAATGACCTTTTGTTTTCTTCATGAGTGATGTCCTTGATATCATCCCACAACTCATCTGGTCTTCAAGCGTTGGTGTTCAGTGCTTCAAACCTTTTCCTAAGATGATGTTGAAATTCAGAAGGAACTGATTCAAGATCATATCTTGGTTCCCGTGGACTTATTTTAATTTTTTGGGGGCCTCAGTTTGAACTTGCTCATGAGTAATTGATGGTATGACCCCAGTCTGCCCCTGGCCTAGTTTTGACTGCCAGAATTTAGATTCTTCAGATTTTTCTTCCACAAAGTAGTCAGTCTAATTCCTGTGCAGCCCATCAGGTCAGATCCATGTGTAAAGTCACCATTTCTGTCTTTTTTTAAAAAAAAAAAAAAGATATTTTCAATGAATTAATCATTGTAAATACAAAAGTCATTTATTCTATGTCTAGACTAATTTCTGTCACCAAGCCCTTATTTTCCAACTACCATCTTCACTGTTTCCCACTTTTTCATTCCAGTCATCAGGTATCATTAATGCATCTTGATTAGATGTTTGGTCAATTTTGGACTGCAATATTTGCTAAAAAAATATCAATTTCTTACAATTTGACTTCAGATGTAGGCATATATCTTTGAATAATAGTCTTGTTACCGGTTCTTCCTATCAGTTACAACATTGTATTCCAGGATAGAACTTGAAATTGACTTTTTTACTATGAATGCAGCATCATTCTTATTCTGTTTTTCGTTTCCAGCATAGTATACTATATGGTTATCTGATTCAGAGTGGCCAAAGCTGTTCCATCTTGCCCTACTAATGCCTAATATGTCAATGTTCATGCGTTCCATTTAAATTTTAACAATTTCCAGTTTTCCAAAATTCAAGCTATGTGCATTCCATGTTTCAATTATTAAATAATGTTTGTTATTGTTTTTTCTCATTTCAGCTGACTTCCAATCTGGGCTCCACCATTACACTACCATAACTCTCCTTACTCCTCCAGTGTTCATACGGTTTTCAAAGACTAGAGAGGAGTTTAGGGCTGTTGTACATAGGGTCTCTATGAGTCGCAGGCGACTCGACGGCACATAACAACAACAACAACATTATTAAAGATGTAGGTGTCAGTCCTGATTCCTAGTCTGTCTTAACCTTGGAGTTCTACCAAACCCAAGATTAAGCATTAAGTGAAGCATGAGCACCTAATTGTGCTCAAGTGAAAACTATACATGGACCAGGAGGCTGTTGTGAGAGCAAAACAGGGGAACTCCGCCTGGTTTAAAATTAAGAAGGGAGTGGGTGAGAGTTGTATTCTCTCCATATCTATTTAATTAGTATGCCAAGCAAGTTATTCAAGAAGCTGGCCTCCATGGAGAAATGTGGTACTGGGATTGGAGGGAGATCCAACAATAACCTGCATTATGCAGATCTCGTGATCATGCTTGCTGAAAGTGAGGAGGACTTTAAGCACTTGTTTCAAAAGATCGAAGAATGCAGGTTTTAGTATAGATTGCATCTCAATATCAAGAAAACAAAGATTCTTATCACTGAATTGATAGGTAATATCGTGAATGATGGAGAGGATATTGAAACTCTCAATAACTTCATCTTGCTTGGATCCACAATTAACACCATTAATATCAGCAGTCATGAAATGAGGAAATAGAATACACTGGGGGAAATCTGCAGTTAAAAACCTCTTCAAATTATTGAGGAGTAATGTTAACCATTTTGAGGACTAAGGTGCATCCGATTCAGGCCATAGTCTTTCTGTTCACTTGCTGTGCATCTGAGGGTTGGACAGTGAATATGGATGACAGAAGAAGAATTGATGCCTTTGAGTTGGGATGTTCAGTGCTCTTCTCCAACATCACATGGAAGGCCAAAAGAACAAAAAATATGTCTTGGAGAGGGTGCAGCCGAAATGCTCTTTGGAAGCAAGACTAATGAGACTTCGCTTGTTTAAGCAATACTTTGGGCATGTTGCTTAGAGGGGCTGTTCCTTAGAGAGGGACATGATGTTAGGAAAGGTGAAGGGTCGGCCAAGGAGAGGAAGACTCTCGACCAGGTGTATTGATGCAGTGACTGCTCAATGGGATCTTGTGTGTCATGAAGTGTGAGGATGGCACAGAGTAGAACAGGGTTCAGAGCTTTTGTTCATAGCGTGGCTATGAGTCGTACTCAACTCAGTGGCACCTAACACTAACATGTTGTGTATATTCATTGCTGCCAGGTCAAAACCAATTCATAGCTGACCCTTTGATTTTTTCAGAGACAATAAATGAAGTAGGTACAACTACTCCTATTTTACAGTAACAGACTCAGAAATTTTCTACAGATTCAGTATGCATTGTGTTATATATTTGGAGACTAAGGTGCGTCTGATACAGGCCATGGTCTTCGCAATCACCTGTTATGCATCAGAGAGTTGGACAATGACCAAGGAGGATAGAAGGAGAATTGATGCCTTTGAGCTGTGGTGCTGGAGAAGAGTATTGAGAATACCATGGACTGCTAGGAAAACAAACAGATTTGTCCTGGAAAGGGTTAAACCGGGTGGCTCCTTGGAGGCAAGGATTCTGAGGCTCCATCTAACATACTTTGGACATGTTGTGAGGAGAGACCGGTCCTTAGAGAGGGACATCATGCTTGGGAAGGTGGAGGGACAGCACAGGAGAGGAAGGCCCTCTATGAGGTAGATTGGTTCAGTGATTGGGATAATTGGGATGGGAGTGTCCGAGACAGTACGTTTGGCACAGGACAGAGCGGAGTTTAGGGCTGTTGTACATAGGGTCGCTATGAGTCGCAGGCGACTCGACGGCACATAACAACAAACAACAACATATAGTTAATTTGCTTACATTTATTCCTTTGCCAGTACATTAATGACATGCAAAGTAGAGAAAAATGGCAAACTAAAAGTAGAGAAAACATATGTAAACAGTATGGAATTGTATAAAGAGAAAACAGGACATGGGATATAAGGCCATGAACGTCTCTCTGAAAAGTACGGAGGGAGTAAGAATAACAGCCCCTCACTGCCCCAGAGCACAAAGCAGATAAAGAGCCTGTAGCCCAGCCCCATGGTACCACCATACCCGAGCAGCAGCAAGAGGTTTCATTTATTCATTATTGACTCACAGACTCACGTTGTGGTACCAGTGATGGGGTTTATTAGGGAATTGAATGGAGGAAACAAAGAATATCTCACAATACAAGTCCATATTTTAGCCTAACTGTTCCAAGGTATATGCCCTCAATAAATTTAGGCTCTGGTTTCAGTTCAGCAGTCAAATCCAAATCGTCCAGCAAGATTTGCCTCAGAGCAGTTATAAGTGAGCTTCTCCTTCAAGCAATCAGCAGGAACAACCAAACCTTTAACAGTGGCCAGCACAAATACAAGCAGCCTCAGGTCATACCTTGCCACTATTTCTTCACAGCAGTGCCACATTCTGTCCACTAGGAGGCTCTCGCTCTCACCAGGGTCTAGCCACCACAAGCCTTGCTTTCCTCAACTCTTGCTGCTCACTATGGGAAGAATTCTTTCTCTTAATCTTAGTCCTACAGCTGATGCTGATTTGCAAGACCATGCAGATTTACAAGACCATATGTCTGCAGTTAAGGCAGCCGGAGACCAGAGACAGCTAATTAATGGCTAAAGAAAAAAAGGGAAAAACCCTGGCCATTTTTATGCTAATACTACAGGAATAGAGAAAGAGGAGATGAATATAGTGATGTCAATATTGCTAGGTGACATCGAGTTGAGTACGACTCACAGTGAAGAACAGATCTCTGAATAGAAAATTAAAAACACCACACATACCACATTTTAAGTACATGTTATGCCCGAGTATGCCAAAATGCTTAAAATTTATCATGTGTTTGAGGAGGCACCAGATCCAGAGGAGTTAATGACTCAACCTAACAGACATCGAAGAAGCAATTAATTTCCATGTCATACAAAAGATCTCAGAGTGCAGACAATAATGAAAATCCTCCAGCTCATTTTTGAGATTGTTGTTGTTGTTAGGTGCTGGCAAGTTGAGTGCAACTCATAGTGACCCTATGAACAACAGATCTAAATCCCATCCTCTCTGAGAAATCCTCACCATCTCTGATACACTTGAGCCCATTACTGATGATGCCATCTGAATCTATCTTTATGGGGGTTTTCCTCTCTTTTGCTGACCCTTCACTCTTCCAGGCCTGATATCCTTTCCTAATGAATAGCCTGTTTTAAGCAACATGTGAAATCCCTTTAAAGACTATAAAGATAAATACTTTCTCCTCCAAAATTGAATATACATAGAAATAAGCAAGAAGATTGTTCACTTGGGAAGAGAGCTGAGAAAGAAGTTGGAGAATTTTCATAGATCTCTTTGTAGCATCTGTATTTACAATGAGAAATACTCAGGTGTTACTTTTCAATAAACAGTGTTCGTTTTTGTACAATTTCCATGTATTTGGCTGTTTAAAGATTTTTTTTATTTCCTAGTATTTTCTTAGGTAATTTGACCTATTTAATTTATGGATTTTATTTCTCATTTAAGTTGGAAACTACTTAACAGGTTATTGTTTATTTTCTAATTTCAACAATGTATAAATTCAATTTCATTTTATTTTGTGTAAAAACAGCTCATAACTTACTTTTGTAATTCAATTATCAATATTTCTCTATACTGATCACCTTTATAAATAGAGCACTGGATTCAAATATAAGTGACTAATTTTTAAAATACATTATTTAAAAATATATTTTCTATCTTTAATATAATCTTCATCTTATTTCCGTTTCTTTTATATGGATTTGATTATTGTGGTAGAATCAGGAATTTTCTTTATTAAACCAACAAATGGAAGTATGGCCATATCTTTACAAGGTTATCTTGAAAAAGAGTTTGATTAAAAAAAACACAAAGAAAAAAACCACCACAAACTTTTCAAAAAGCAACGGATTGTAGCTGTCATTATTTGAGTGCATTTTACATATGTATTGCAGATTTTAATTTTAATACGTTAAAGAAAATTTAACTGAAGAAAAAGAACCAAGAATATGAGTATTTTGCTACTTTATTACAGAGTGCTCTGTTAAAAGCATGTTATCTCCTTGCAGGTTTGCCGTCTGCAAGACCTGGTAAGGCAAAGTGAACAAGGTCTTGGTTCTGCTGAAGGACTCATTGCCAGTCTTCAGGACTCCCAGGAAAGGCTTCAAGATGAACTTAACCTGACAAAAGGCAGGCTGAAGGATACAAAAGATGCCTTGTTAAATGCTGAGGTAATTGTATAATCCTACTTTCATGTAAATAGCATTAAAAGGAAAATATAACTTTTCCTTAAAGCTTCTTGTCAACATTACATTGTATATAATATTGTGCATAATTCTTTTACCATCAATACTTGAACACTCAAACATCAAGTGATTCTTTGGTCTGTAAACTTCAGAAAGACCTTACTTCTCCCCTCTGTTTTTGTGAAAAAGAACAAATTTAAACAGTCATATAGCTAGTAGAGGGGTAAATCTGTAAAACTGAAGAAATGAGAAACAATAGAATTTGAGATATCTGGTTCTTAAATTAAGAGATGGGAGACCCAGGCAGAGAAACAGAAGTTGAGAAATCTGGTTCTTAATTTTACCTCCAGAGCATGGTTTAGAGTGTGGACTCTGAAGTCAGGTTGTGTTGATGTGATTTCTGAATCTATAACTTAGTCTATTGCGTTGTGCAAATCACTTTGCCTTTCTAAAATGCTGTTTGCTTACCTATAAAATGTGTTGATGGGTTAAATAATGGCCCTCTATGAGGTGTATTGATTCAGTGATTGGGGTAATTGGGATGGGAGTGTCAGAGACAGTGCGATTGGCACAGGACAGAGCGGAGTTTAGGACTGTTGTACATAGGGTCGTTATGAGTCGCAGGCGACTTGACGGCACATAACAACAACAACAACAACAATTATTTCATATGACTATAGTTATAATTAAATGTGATAAGAACAGTATTAGGCAAGTAGAAAGCACTCAGTACTGTCCTTTATGAATAATATTTCAACTTTTATTTTTTAATTTAGAATTGTTCACATTTGAAGTACATAAAATTTAGAGTACTCATAGTGAATGTACCTGTGTAAAGTACATATATAATTCTATATAATTATGGCCTGTGTACATTGAATATTAATTATAATTTTTAATTCTGTGACAAGCTAATTCTTTTACCCTCCATAAATCTTTTTCGTTTACCTTTCTTTTGTGACTGTCATGGAATTATTAATAGCTAGGAATAGGTTGGAATTTGAAGCTAAAATAATACAACTTGATAATACTCAGATTATATGATGCTAAATATATTGATTATAAACTCAGTGTTGACATTCTGGGATTTGAAGCTGAACTGTATGACAAAACGGTGTTGTTTTTGTTGTTGTTATGTGCCATCAAGTCACCTGCGACTCATAGCGACCCTATATATAATAGCTCTGAAGCCTGCCCTGAGCTAGTCTCATAGACTACAACACCCCTAATCCCATTGCCCTAGTTACCAAGTCAGTCCATTTCATCCAAGGTCTTCCTCTTCTGCATTGTCCCTTCTCCCTTCCAAGCATGGAATCTTTCTCTAAGGACTGGTCCCTCCTGGCCACATGTCCAAAGTATGTGAGACAGAGCTTCTAAATCGTTGCCTCCAAGGAGAAACATGGTTTCACCTTCTACAAGACCTATTTGTTGTCGTGGCTATCCATAACTCAAAGACATCAGTTCTTCTGGCTTAGTGATTGTCCAGCTCTCTGCTGCATAGCAAGTAATTGTAAAGACCATAGGCTGTATCAGGCACACCTTAGTCTCTTGAGTGCTATCATTGCTCTTTAGCACTTTGGAGAGATACCTGACAGCAGACATTCCCAGTACAATTAATCTTTTGCTTTCCTGACTGCGGTTGCCAAGACTGTTGATTGTAGAGCCAAGCAAGCTGAAATTGTTAACAATCTCAATCTCTTCTCAATCCATCAATGATGCTGTCAGTTTTGTCCCAGTGGTGAGAATTTTTGTTTTCTTGATATTAAGCCTCAATCCATACTGAAGCCTACAGTCCTTGACCTTCTGAAGCAAACACTTCAGGTCCTCCTCAGTTTTATCAAGCATGGTTGTGTCATCAGCATAACGCAGATTGTTGATGAGTCTTCCTCCAACCCTAATGCCACACTCATAAAGCTAAGCTTCACGGATGATCTGTTTAACTCACATATTGAAAAGGTGTGGAGACAGGACACATCCCTGACACACTCCTTTCCTAATTTTGAACCAAAGTTAGCCACAATTTGTTGTGATCACACAGTCAAATGCCTTTGCATAGTCAGTGAAGCACAGATAGACGTACTGTGTACCCTGGGACTCTTTGCTTTCAGCCAAGATCCATCTGACATTGGTGATAATGTCTCTACTCCAACAGCCGCTTCTAACTCCAGCTGTATCTCTGATAGCTCTCTGTTAATGTACTGTTCCAGTCATTTTTGGATAATCTTCAACAGAATTTTCTCCTCTTTCAAGCACCCAAGGAAATGATGAATATTTATATTTCAATAGGAGAAATAGTGTAAAACATTTTAAAGCAATTAAAAAATTTCTAATGCCTGCTCATTGAGTGCATGCTACTTACATGATGCTATTAATGTCTACCTGTGTCACTGACCTTGCTGTATTCCCAGTTCCAGCCTTCAGGAACTTGCACAAAGGTTGTTTTTTCCTCAACCTGCCTAGTCTTGGCACTGAAAATTACAATGATAGAGTCTGTTTTATTCCTCCTTTTCTCATTATTTACACTGTTGATATACTAATGTTGTTCTTGTTTGCCTTTGAGTCAAGGGCTACTCAGAGCAACCCCATGAACAGAAAAGGCCTGAAGCCCCTCTACAGCCATCAACATTTATTAAAGTTCATAGAGTTTCCAGAGCCATGTTATTTAGGAAGTGAATGTCACTCCTGCTTCCAAATATGTCACAGTATGTTATTGTTGTTTTGTGCCATTGAGTCACCTGAGATGTATATGTTAAGTGAAACTTGGCATATACCCCAAGAAAATGAGAATTGTGGCACAAATGGAAACTTGTACACCAGTGTTTGTAGCAACGTTATTCACCAGTGCAAGAACTGGAAACATCCCAGATGTCCAACAACAGTAGAATGAATTGAGAAATTATGGTACATTCACACAATGGAATACTACACAGCATGCAGGAGCAATGATTTTATAAATCACTACCTACCTTGGGAGGAATTGGAGAGCATAATGCTACGTTAACTCAGTCCCATCAGGACAAATACTGTAATTGGCCATTATTGTAGAATGTGTGTTGAGGATCCAGGTTGGGGAGGGGAGGCCAGAAGGGTAAGAATGGGCAGGTGATAGGAGTTTGGAGGGGTTAATCATAGGTTACACAACTTGATGGGTGGAGGGAGAGGTGGGTAAAGGAAATGGGAAAGATCAGGTGTGAAAAAGTGTATACAAAGTAAACCAGTATAAGATAAAAATTTTAAGGGAGTTTGGGTGGCCTAGTGGCAAGACGCTGCACTGCAATCCCAGAAGTACGCGGTTCAAATCAACCAGATGCTCTGCTGGAGAAGGAGGGGGCAATCTCCTCCTGTACCAGTCAGATCTGATTTGACGGTACATGTAAAAATAATACAATAAAAAAATTTTTTAAAAAAGATAAAAATTTTATTTATCTTTTAAAAAATACTAAGTAATAACCAAGAATTTATTTTTTGTTGTGCTGGACAGTTTTAATTCAGACAATATGGCTGAATCATGGTTTGTCACAACTTTGTGTAAGGTTTTTAAGAGCAAGTATTTTCCTTTTATTACTTTCCTCTACTAGGGTGTATTTTCCTTTTATTACTTTCCTCTACTAGGGTGTCTCATAAAGTGCCGTGCATTCATTAAGATAAATACTTTTTCTGTAATAAACTAGTTATACTACATTTAGTGCTGCCCTTAGTGGATAGAATGTTTCCTAAAAGCAGAGAAACTGAAACAAACAGGTAAGATGACAAAAAACTATGCACCTGGTTTTTAAAAACCAGGTGCATAGTTTTAATATTGGCTTACTTCTGGGTGTACTGTACAAATGCCTCACTACAGGCTGTTAGAAACTGAATAGTCTGGAAGGAATGGCTGTTATAACAGGAGGATGGAGGCTAGACCTGTTCCTCTTCTGCCTTCTATTGTTAGAACAGCTATGCTGCTGGCCTGCATCCATGGCTGCCAGTACTGTCCAAATAGGGCACCTCCAGCCCCAGGTGCTGGGAACCACTTGATTTATGCTAATCTACAGGGATTTATTTCATAAATATCATATGACATTATCATAATAGTATACACATGGATTGCTACTTTGAAGTTAAATGATACATAATCAGTAGACTTAATGCCTGATAATTATTTTAATCTTCTCACTGCAGTGCAGCTATAATGCTTTCCACAAGCAGTAGAAAATCTTAACACCGAAACACAGCAACTCATATTTTTAATAACACACTTTTGAATATGAATTTGAATAACATATCTGTCTGTGCGGTGTGTGTTTATATGGGCACATAGTGAGAGAGAGAGGTAGGTGCCATCAAGTTGGGTTGCCTTTGGGTTCATAAGGCAGTTCCTTATACTGGGCCAACAGAGCTCTCCTATAAGGGGACTTGATGACACAGAACAACACAATATAAATTTAGAATTATGTGTATATGGGGTGCATAAATATAAAATATATTTTTATAGGTACTAAAATAACATTTTTATTTATAAAAACATATATGGGACTTTATGCCATAAAACACATGTATATTATTTATATTTGTTTGATATGTTACTGGAAACTCATGATGTAGAAGGTTTAAGTAAGATGATTTATTGTTTTTAAGCTATTTAAGATAATTTATAAAAGTTGTAAACTATAATAAAATATAGTATGGAGAAATAATTTTTTAAATATTGTTAAAAGAACATGGAAACAGCCCAGATGTCAAACCACACTTGAATAGGTTTAGAAATTATGGTACATTCACACAATGGAATACTATACAGCATGCAGGGGCAGTAATTTTGTAAATTATTACCTAATTTGGGTGGCACTGGAGAGCATTATGCTGAGTGAACCAGCTCAGTCCTATGATGACAAACACTGTGTAAAACCATTGTTGTAGAATAAGTATGAGGATCCAAGTCGGGGGGAGGGTGGAAGAAGAAGGGTGAGAATGGGCCAGGGGTGGTGATGTTAATCATAGGGTCTCGTTCTTTGTTGGGGTGGGGATGGGGTGAAGGAAATGGGAAAGATCCAGTGTGAAAAACAGTATTGCAATTTTGTAAATAAACCAGTATAAAATTGAAAAAATAATTAAAGAATATTGCTAATACCCCCCCCACACACACACATCTACTGATGTTAAATTCGGAATCATATTAACAATATTGGACTTCTGAGGCTGTAAATATTTAGGAGAAGAAGGTACTAATCATTCTCTCACAGAGCAGCTGATGCATTCCAATCATGTATTCCAATAAGCTTTCATTTACAAGTGTAACTTACAACAATTAGGTCACCAAATTTACGCCTCTATAAATTTTATTGTTAGGAAAATCTTAAATGATCAATAGCACTATCAATTACCAGGCTTTATTTAAAAATTAAAGTTCAGGCACTTTATTTATTTTAAATGCCTATCAGTGATTTTGTACATAGTTTGACATGTTGTGAGGAGAGACCGGTCCTTGGAAAGGGACATCATGCTTGGGAGGGTGGAGGGACAGCGCAGGAGAGGAAGGCCCTCTATGAGGTGGATTGATTCAGTGACTGGAATAATTGGGATGGGAGTGTCAGAGACGGTGCGATTGACACAGGACAGAGCGGAGTTTAGGGCTGTTGTGCATAGGGTCGCTATGAGTCGCAGGCGACTCGACGGCACATAACAACTAACAACAACAACATCAGTGATTTTGCCTTTTTAAAATAATATATAGAACATAAAATTTGTCATTTTAATAATTTCCCTTGTACACTTTAGTGCCATTAAGTGAATTCACAGTGTTGTTTAACCATCACTTCTATTTCCAAAACTTTTGGTCACTAAAAACAGAAACTCACTGTTGGCCAATCGTTAGCTCCAAATAACTACTTCTCTGCTATCTGTCTGAATTTGCCTGACTTTGCTTTTTGAAAACTAATCATTACTGAAAACTTTCTGTTCTTCAGGGTGAGCTAGAACACGAACGGCAGCAGCATGAAGAAATGCTGGCTGCTATGAAAGAGGAAGAGAAACTCAGAGTGGACAGAATGGCCCATGACTTAGAAGTAAAATGGACTGAAAACCTTAGGTACATACACTCTTTTCTACTTGTAATGTAGCCTTATCAAGATAAATGTGCAAAAGTAATTTTTATTGTTACATGCATTATGACAGTAGCAACATTTTAAACTTTTTTACTAGATTAATAAAAATTGCTTCTTTTTTCTTTCTGCTTAAATACAAATGTACTTTTTAAAAATTATTCCATTTCTTTTCATATAACATAAGCAAGGTACTAAACTAGCTTAAAACTTGTTTTCTCTGGTACCTGCTTTGCTATCAATAGATCAATTTCTTAGGTAAGTTATCAGCTTATCTCACTATCCTTAACTGTAAAATAATCTATTCTCACTCTATCTAGCTGAATTTAGGGAAAGATTATACCAGCACTTATAAAACCTGCAGACTGCTTTACTAAGAGAAATAGTTTTTCTTTACAAAGTTTTTATTGTTTTAAGACAAGAGTGCTCTAAGCTTCGTGAAGAGTTAAGACTTCAACATGAAGAAGATAAGAAATCAGCAATGTCTCAACTTTTACAATTAAAAGAGAGAGAAAAAAACGCAGCCAGAGATTCATGGCAGAAGAAAGTAGAAGATCTTTTAAACCAGGTAATTCATAGTTTGTTCAATATGAAAGTTCACTTTTCTGGACAGTCTCTAGCTAGGAAAATATTCTATAGTACTGTGCATTACTTTATTGTATTTTGGTTTTTTTTAATAGGATAACTTAAAAATATCAGGGACAGAATCATAAACTCATAAAATAATATGCTAAGATTCTGAGGCGTCGTCTGACATACTTTGGTCATGTTTTAAGGAGAGACTGGTCCTTGGAGAAGGACATCATGCTTGGGAGGGTGGAGGGCAGGCGCACGAGGGGAAGGCCTTCTAGGAGGTGGATTGATTCGGTGACTGTGGGGCAATTGGGATGAGTGTGTCAGAGACAATGAGATTGGCACAGTACAGAACAGAGTTTAGAGCTGTTGTACATAGAGTCGCAGTGAGTCGCAAGCTACTTGACAGCACATAACAACACAAAAACAAGTAATTGTACTAAATATGCAATCCTAAATGCTGAGAAGAATTTAGATTATTAGTTTTATATTTTAACTGATGCTGCTAGAGGTTTTAAAGAGGAAACTTAACTTTTTTGAGCACAAAATAAATTTTTCAAGTTATTAGATGTTATTTGTGCAATTGAAGGTAACATAATGAATGTAAATGACTGCCTTAAACCATTTACCCAAGTGAGCAGTTTATTCTTCTCTTGCCAATAGATCAATTGTTCGTTTCAAATTGAATGTTTAAAAACATCTAAAGCCCCCTGGAAAGACTGTAACATAAATGAAAGGTGGTGATGTTCTCAAGTCTGTTTTCTGATGCCATTCTCCTTATTTCCAGATCATTTATAACAATAATTAAAGATTTTGCACATTTTCACTCATTTACACAATTTCTAAATTTATGAATTCTTTACAGTCTCCTGCAAAGCTAGTAATTAAATAGGACTGACTGTATGTGTCACCAGTTGACAGGCTAGGGCAGCACTTGAGCAGGGACCAGCCCTGTAATTTAGTACTGGAAATCCACTATTAGCTTTCTATTTGTGATCATGATGAATTTCCATTATAATTTCTAATACTATACAGAAGAGAGACAAATTAAGAAGCCTTTGGTAGGGCATTGGATTACTAATTTATAGATTGGCAGTTCAAACCCTCCAGTTCTCCATGAGAGAAAGATGAGGTATCCTGTTCCCATAAAATTTGCCTTGCAAGCCCTCTGGGGCAACTCTGCTTTGGCCCTGAGGGTCACTGTGAGTTGACAGTGTTTCCATTACAGTAGGCAGGAACAATTTTATAGATAAATTTGAAACGTTGGAAATTCAGATTAAAAATAAAAACAAGCGAACAACTACTCCTTTGTTGGACCATGTTAATTTGCTAATTAGATACCTTCTGTATCCTTATTTTACATCCTTATGTAGGAGGCCAGGACACAGATTTCACTCTACAGTTGATATTGGTAAATACCACTGACTTGAATACAACTCATAGTGACCCTATGAACAGCAGATCTGAAACCTCTCCTATCCTGCACCACCCTTATCATCCTGACACCCTGGTCATCCATTGCCACAGTGGTGTTTTACTACCTGATCTTGTGTCATGGTCTGTACCCAAGAAGATTTAACTTAGCTAAATGTTAAACATTTAAGAATTATCCTAAGAATCAAATCTCAAGTATATGATAAAAAAATTAAAAAGTATCAGTGAAAGATCTGCTTGCTTTGTATGTAGAAAGTATGGAACTTTCTGACTGGGTTTGGCATTGTAAAGAGAGTTCATTACTTTTTTTCTTTAACTCTCATATTAAGCTGTTATATTTCATCCTCGTTTCTCTCATGTCCAGTATACAAAATGTATCCCTGAGAAGACATAATGCTTTGCTCTTTACATGCTTTGGCTCGGGACATCATGGAGAGCTTTATTTCATGTTAGTTCCACTGTCAGCCTTACAGAGGCAACTTTTTTTACTAGTTGTTAGCAGGTTAATTTATTTGTATGGCATCTGTGCTCATTGAGGTTTTTAACGGTTTTTTCCCTGAAGTAGGTTGCCAGACCTTTTGCTGCGTTGCCTTGGGTAGACTTGAAATCTCAACCTTTGGGTTAGCAACCAAGTATACCACCCAGGGATTTTATGTTAAACATAGATGTCATGATCACTAAGAATCACTTGACACCAAAAGTACAACTACCTTTGTGATACCTTGATATTGTGAGAATATTTCCAGGATTATAGTGAAGAATGACTAAACAAAAAGATTCCTTATAAAAGTGAAAGTATTATCTTTTCAGAGCTTAATTCTTTCCAGACATAAGACAAGACATAAATATGAGAACTTTGCTGCTGTTGTTAATTGCTGTCCAGTCAGCCCCACCTCATGGTAGGCTCGTGTATAACATAATGTAGCATTGCCACATTCTGCAACATCTTCATGATCATTAGTATGTTTGAGTCCATTGTTTTGATCATATTGTCAGTCTGTCTCATTGAGTATTTCCATTCCCTTCACTAGCCCTCCACCTTACCAAATGTGATGTCCTTCTCTAATTATCAGTGTCTTCTGATGATACATCCAAAGTAAGTGGGTCAAAGTCTTCGATAATATTCTGTGCTTCATAGGGTTGTTATTGGAAGGAGATCATTGGGTCTTCCTTTCTACTATATTTTAGTTTGACACCTCCCTGAAACTTGTCGACCCTATTATTTGAAATACTGATAGCGTAACTACCCACCTCATAACAATACTCAAGCAACCACAATACAGCAAACGGACAGCTGGATGGTAAAACTAACGATCTTTTTTTAAAAAAATGAACCTTTGTTCTGGACAAAATACTTCCTTTTTGGCCCTCTGGATCTTTTTTCTTTTGTGTCTTTTGCATGAGTTCTTGGGAGTCTAAGTTCTGAAGGTTGTTCTACCACTTTCTACTTGCCTGAACCTGCTGCTGTTCATAATCTCTGCACACAACTATAACCTCTCCAGCTATTATACTCTACTCACTGCTTTTATTCTTGATCATTGCCTTTATCTCTGGCAGTGCCAGGACACCTTAAGGCTTTAGGAAAACAGGCTTACCTTGCTTGGGCTTGGTGATAGTAAAGAAGTCTGGTGAATAGAGTTGAAACTGCCTCTTATCAACCAGCAACTCAGAAGGAGAAAGATTGTCAGTCTCCTTCTGTTATAGTTTGTTGTGATATGCCTTCAAGTTGAGAATGACTCATAGTGATCCTTTGAACTCAGATCTGAATCTTGACCTATCTTGTGCCATCCTCACCATCTCTGATAGACTCGAGCTCAGTGCTGTAGTTACTGTGTTCATCCATCTAATTGGAGGTCTTTTACTGACCCTCCACATTTCCAAACATGGTGTCCCTCTCCAAGGAGTAACCTCTACTAGCAATAGAACCAGAGGATGTTAGATACAACCTCTTCATCTTTGCCCCCAAGGAGTACCTTTTCCAAGACATACTTGTTTGTTCTTTTGGCAGTCCATGGCATATTCAGTACTCTCCTTCAACACCACAACTCAAAGTCATCGTTTTTTCTTCTGTTGTCTTTATTCATTGTCCAGCTTTCAGATACATAGCAATTGATTAAAAAGACCATTTGCCTGAGTCCAGGTGCACCTTAGTCTTTGAACTGACATCTTTGGTCTTCTGTATTTTGGAAAGGTCCCTGACAGTGGCCTTGCCCAAAGTAGTGCCTCTCCTTATCTCCTGACTTGACAGCCTCTGAAATCTTGTGAAGGGTTGCTTTGAGTTGAAACTGATACCCTAGCAATGAATTTAAGTTTTGGTTTTTAAGGACTTTGCTTGAAGATGTATTATGAAAAGTAACAGAGAATCTACATTTCTGACATATTTTAGCTGTTTCTGAGAACATAACTATTTCTGTGCCTAGCTTTCTTGCATTTCTCTTGCATAAAGAAAAGAAGAAATTAAATAACTTATCTTCCATTTGAGTTTAAATTCTCAGTTACATTTTATTTAAACTAACTTTCTAAATAAAAGAGGAAGAGCTATTTTCAGAGACACGCTCAGAGAACCTCTTTGTTTAAATATATGCAGAGCAAAGCACAGAATTTTAACTTCCTCTGACATAGTTGTTGTTGATATTATGTGCCGTCGAGTCTCTTGTGGCTCGTAGCAAACCTATGTACAACAGCCCTAAACTCTGCTCTGTCCTGTGCCAATTGCACTATCTCTGACACTCCCAACCCGATTATCCCAGTCACTGAATCAACCCACCTCATAGAGGGCCTTCCTCTCCTGCGCTGTCCCTCCACCCTCCCAAGCATGATGTCCTTATCCAAGGACATGTCCAAACATGTCCAAAGTATGTTAGATGGAGCCTCAGAATCCTTGCCTCCAGGGAGCCACCTGGTTTAACCCTTTCCAGGTTGAATCTGTTTGTTTTCCTAGCAGACCATGGTACCCTCAATACTCTTCTCCAGCACCACAGCTCAAAGGCATCAATTCTCCTTCTATCCTCCTTGGTCATTGTCCAACCCTCTGATGCATAACAAGTGATTGCGAAGACCATGGCCTATATCAGACACACTTTAGTCTCTGGAGAGATACCATTGCTCTTCTGTACTTTGGAGAAGTCCCTAATAGCAGACTTTCCCATGGCAATGTGCCTTTTAATTTCCTGGCTACTGGTGCCAAGAGTGCTGACTGTGGAGCCAAGCAAACGAAAACTGTAAACAATCTCAATCTCTTCACCATCCATCCTGATGCTGCCGGTTGGTCCAGGGGTGAGCATCCTTGTCTTCTTGACATTGAGCCTCAATCCATATTGTAGGCTGCAGTCCTTGACCCTCTGCAGCAAGCACTTCTGGTCCTCCTCAGTTTCAGCAAGCAGGGTTGTGTCATCTGCATAACGCAGATTGTTGATAAATCGTTCACCAATCTTGACCCCACATTTCTCCTCCCGGATAATCTGTTCTGCATACAGGTTGAAAAGATATGGAGATAGGATGCATCCTTGGCATACGCCCTTCCCAATTTTGAATCATGCAGTGTTCCCTTGCTCTGTTCTGACGACTGCCTCCTGGTCCAAGTATAGGTTTCACATTAGAACGATCAAGTGTTTTGAGATTCCCATTCTTCTCCGAATCAGCCACAGTTTGTTATGATCCACAGAGTCATTGCATAGTCAATGAAACACAGATAAACATTCCTCTGGTATTCTCTACTTTCAGCTAAGATCTGTCTAATATCAGCTACAATATCCCTAGTACCATGACCCCTTCTAAACCCAGCCTGGACTTCTGGCAGTTCTCTGCTAATTTTATGACATAGAAGTTTTTAAAATGTCACCAAATGTTTAAAAATGTTTATTTTCTTTTTGTACTCTGAATTGACTAAAAGTCAATTTCTTGTGTTTTGGTTTTCTTAAAATGTTTAATTATGTTGTTTTTCTGTCCATTCGTTATATTTTAGTCCAAGGTTACTTTTTTTTTTTTTAATAGACTGGTTTGTATGTAGATTTAAGATCTTTTCAAGAAAAAAGAATTTTATTCTTTAGCTCACTCTCTAGAAAAGTGATTTTTTGTTAGAGTCCTCCATGATATTATTGACTAGTTTTTATTCTAAATTTCATTATATCCTTTATTTTAGTTATTTCATAGTATATTTTATTTGGGATCCAATGTGATTATTTCTTTAGTCGGAGTATTATGCTACTAAGCTTTAGAAACAGGTCATTCAGACTCACTCAAATGGATATGTTGTTGTTGTTGTTATGTGCCATCGGGTAACTTGCGACTCATAGTGACCCTATGTACAACAGCCCTAAACCCTGCTCTATCCTGTGCCAGTTGCATTGCTTCTGACACACCCATCGCGATTACCCCTGTCACTGAATCAATCCGCCTCTAGAGGGTAAAATATACATTTGATTCAGAGAATGTTAAAAAAGAATGTAAACTACTTCACTGGTATTTTTTTGTATGAATTATATGTTGAAATGAAAATCTTTGGATATAGTAGACTAATTACATGATTAAAAATAATTTTATCTTTTTCCTTTTACTTTTTTACCATTTAAAATTAATTCATAATTTTGAAGTCTATTGGTTTGCATACATTCCTTCATGTTTCTTTCATTTACGTTGTATTTTATACAAGCAATTCACTTTTCTATAATCATGTACATTGTTTCTAGGGAGCACTAGTGGCCTAGTGGCAGGAAGCTGCACTACAAACCCAAGGCATAGTTCAAGGCCACCAACTGCTCTACAGGAGAAGGATGTGCAGTCTCCTCCCATACTATTAACTGCCTCAGAAAACCCATTAGAGGGTCTACTGTGGGCTGGTTCTGACTCTATGGTACACCTTAACAACATACATTATTTACTTCATATGCATTTTGTTTTATGCAATCATTTCTATACATTGAGTTCTAGATAATTAGTTTTTAATCTATTACTTTTTTCACCTTGTCTTATCAAATCCTCATTGCACCCTCATCCATATCCACCTGCTGTCTTTTCTCTTGCAGTGATTTCCTTTCCCTTTCTCCTCAGCCCTTCTCGATTTTCCCTTTTTAATAGTTATACATATCTTGTTCCTATATGTTCATTACCATGGCTCTTTTTCCATATCTCAGTTCTTCCCAGGTTGATCCTCCCTTATCCTGGTCCTTTTAGTGTGTAGTGTTCATTTTCTTTACATTCTGTTTCTGTTCTCATCACTTCTACTCTCACCTCTCAGCTACCCT
Organism: Elephantulus edwardii; assembly: GCF_000299155.1. NCBI lineage: Eukaryota > Metazoa > Chordata > Mammalia > Macroscelidea > Macroscelididae > Elephantulus > Elephantulus edwardii. The sequence continues at coordinate 13,336,750 of NW_006399752.1, forward strand.
CCTATTTTCACAGTAGCTGTCTTATGCACTTGTTGTCCTTTTGTGACTGAGCTATACCAAGCTATATAATGCCCTCTAGATAATCCTACTTTGTTACTCGTTAGTTTTGTACAGTATTCTAGTGTATGACTATACCACAGTTTCTGTATCAATTTGTTAATGGACATTTGGGCTGTTTCTGTTTTCTTGCTATTGTGAATAACATTGTGATGACCATAGGTGTACATATTTCCATTAGAGTCTCAGCTCTGATTTTCGTGGCTTAGGTTCCTAGCAGTAGAGTAGCTGGGTCATAGGGGATTTCTGTGTTCACCTTTTTGAGAAAACACCAAACTGCCTTTTATAGGGATTGCTGTATTTTCCTACTGCTGTCGGGGTGAGATAATATTTCATTGTTGTTTTGATTTGCGTCTCTCTGATTGCTACTGATTATATCTTTTGCCCATTTTGTAATTGGGTTGTCAGGCTTTTTCTTGTCAAGGTCCAGTTGTATTCAGTAAACTTTAATTGCAATGTCATTGTCTTGAAATGTCATTGCCAAACATTTTCCCCTAGTCTGTGGGCTTTCTTTTCACCCTGTGTAACAAGTTTTTGATACACACAAGGATTTGATTTTAAGAAGATCTCATTTTTTATTTTATCCTCTCCTCATTGTGCAATTTTGGCTGTGTTTGCAAACTTATTTGTACCACAGATTAGGGCTTCAAAATTTGTTCCTGTTTGGTCTCTTTTGGTTTTATTTCTAGGTCTGTGACCTATGTTGAGTTGGTTTTTATCCACGGTGTGAGATGTAGGGTTATCTATGGTGTGAGATGTAGATCCTAGTTCAGTGTTCTGCAGTTAGATAGCCAATTTTGCCAGAATTGTTTGTTAAAGAGTTGTTGTCTCCTCATTTAATGGCTTTTGTTTCCTTGCCAAATACCTATTGACTCTGAGTAGTTGATTTTTGAGTTTTCTATTTTATTCCAGTGGTCCTTTTGACTGTTATTGTATCCATATCATGTTGGTTTTTGGTTAGTTTTTGAAATCAGGGAATACCATGCTTCCCTCCATTTTTATTTTTCAGAAGAGCTTGCTTATTTTGGGCTCTCTTTCTTATCCAAAACAAAGTGGAAATTGTCTTAGCTGTCTCCTTAAAAAATGAGTTTGGTATGTATATTGAGATTGCATTAAACCTGTAAATTACTGTTGGTAGAAGTGTCATTTTCACAGTGTTCCATCTTTCTATCCATGCATAGGGAATAATTTCCATTTAAGTAGGTATCAATGTTTCTCACAGCAGCGTTTGGTAGTTTTCCTTGCAAAGGTCTTTTCTGTCTTTAGATTATTCCTAAATATTTCTTCTAGTCATAAATGGTAGTGCTTTTCTACTTTCCTTTTCAATGCTTTCTTTATTGCTGAAGAGAAATCCAACTGACTTGTATCTATTGATCTTTTATCCTGAACTTTACTGAATAGATATATTAAGTCTAATGATTTTTTTAATTATTCTTTGGAGTTTTCTGTGTAGACTATTATGTTGTCTGCATACAGCAATAGTTGTGCCACCTCTTTACCTGTTTGGATACCTCTTATTTTTTTCTCTTGTCTTACTACCCTTTTAAGAACTTCCAATACAGTATTGAATAGGAGTGGTGATAGTGGGCATCCTTACCTGGTCCCTGTTCATAGGAGGAATTGCTTTAGTCTTGTATCATTGAGAATATTTTTGGTTCTTGGTTTTGTTTATGTACTTTTCACTAGGTTGAGGAAATTTTGTTCTATTCCTGTTTTGTTCAGAGTTTTAATCAGGAAGGGTGTTGGATTTTTTTCAAGGGCCTTTTCTACATCAATAGATAAAATCATGGGAGTCTTCTTTATTATTGTGGTGAATTACATAAAATGTTTTTCTTATGTTGAACTATATTTGTATGCCTGTGGTGTGAGAAACCTTGAAAATTGGTTTTTCTAGCCATTACATAGGCCCCTGTTGGAACATTGTGTCCAGCTACTTTAACTGTGGACACATGGTCTTGCAAATCATCAACAGCTGTGAGACCAATATAAGAGAGTACTTTCTAAACTGTGAGGAATGATGATAGTGAAGAAACTGTGACACTGCTGGAGGAGACTGTGACAAGGTTTAACTAGAGTCACCCTGGAGATGGAATCATAGTTACGCCTTTTGCTTGCTGGATGATTGAAGGAAAAACTGACTTGTAACTAACTGCTCTGAGATAAAGTTTACTGAACAGCAAAAGTTTGCTGAGTAAAGCAGATGTTTCTTGTATTTGGACTGTTGAACTGAAATCTAGACTTTCACTTGTTTACTCAGAAGTTCTCTGAACTGACTGAGGAATTGTGTCTTGCTATTAATCTGGTTGGGATTGCTGGAGTAAACCTGAACTTGCACTGTGTGATATTCTTTGCCTCTCTCACTCCCCAGCCTATTCCTAAAATTATTGTAAATAATATCTGAGTCAAATTGCAGTGAACATTGAACCCAATGATTTGTAGGAATAGATGAAGGAGCATGTGGTCTGGAATGTCTGATCATGTAGCTGTTTGTTTGGTACTGTGAACATTATTAATGGGAACAATTTCTCTTCATGGAGTGGTTAAGAAGTCAGACCTGGCCACCTCCTATTCCAACTGCTCCTTATACAGTGCCTGTTAATGAATCCCACTTTTTCAAGATGAATCCTTTTTTTTTTTTAGTGTTGTTGTTGTCTTTTCAAGCATGACTCATAGCGACCCTATGAACAAAATATCTGAAGCTTCTCTACAACCATCAACATTTATCAAAGTTCATAGAGTTTACAGAGGCATGTTATTTAGGAAGTGGATGCCACTCCTGCTTCCAAACCTGTCATAGTATGTTATTGTTACATGCCATTGAGACGTCTACGATGTATAGTGACCCTTTGTACAGCAACTCTGTACCTTCCCTGTTCTGAGCCAGTCATTCTCATTCTGACACAACAACCCCCCATTGCCCTAGTTACTGTATCAGTCCATCTCACCCATTGTCTTCCTCTCCTGCACTGTCCCTCCACCCTTCCAATCATGATGCCCTTCTCCAAGGACCAACTCTCCCGGTCACTTGCCCAAAGTAAGTGAGGTGGAGCTTCAAAATCCTAGCCTTCAAGGAGAGACTTGGTTTCACCCTTTCCAAGACAGACCTATTTGTTTTCTTGGCAGTCCATGGTATGTTCAAGACTCTTCTCCAGCATCACAACTCAAAGGCATTGATTCTTCTTCTATTATCCTTAGTCATTGTCCAGCTCTCGGAAGCATACCAAATAATTGCGAAGACCATGGACTGGATTAGGCACACCTTTGTTGCTTTCTGGCACTCTGGAGAGGTCCATGACAACAGATTTTCCCAGTGGAATTCATCTTTTGCTTTCCTGAGTGCTGGTATTAAGAGAGTTGTATGTGGATCCAAGCAAGCTGTAATTGCTAACAACTTCAGTCTCTTCTTCATCTGTTATGGCGCTACCTATTGGCCCATTGGTGAGAATCTTTATCTTCTTGATGTTGAATCTCTATCCATATTGAAAACTACAGTCCTTTACCTTTTGCAGCAAGTACTTCAGGTCTTCAGTTTCAGCAAGCAAGGTTGTGTCATCTGCATATCGTAGGTTGTTAATGAGTCTTCCTCCAATCTTGATGCCACACCCTTTCTCATAAAGTCCTGCTTCCAGAATGATCTGTTCTGCATAGATTGAAAAGGTATGGAGACAGGATGCATCCCTGACACACTCCTTTCCTGATTTTGAACCATGCAGTGTTTCCTGGCTCTGTTCTGAGGACTATTTCTTAGTCCAAGTATAAGTTTCGTATAAGCATGATCAAGTGTTCAGAGATTCCCATTTTCCTCAAAGCTAGCCACAATTTATTGTGATCCACACAGTCAGATGCCTTTGCATAGTCAATGAAACGCAGATAGACGTTCTTCTGGTACTGCTTTCTGCCAAGATCCATCTGACATTGGCATTAATGTCCCTAGCGCTGCGACCTCTTCTAAACCCAGCTTGTATTTCTGGTAGTTCTCTGTCAGTGTACTGTTACGTCTTTTCTGTATAATCTTCAGCAGTTTACTAGTGTGTGATATTAGTGATATTGTTTGATAATTTACACGCTCATTTTGATACATTGTTATATAATATTGGTCAGAGTTTTTTTTTTGTATTCATGTGAGATACTGGTCTGTTTTTATGATGTCTTTGCCTAGTTTTGATATTAGGGTCATGCTTGTTTCATAGATGACTCTGAGAGTGTTCTTTTAAAATATATTTATAAAATAAGTAAAATTAGTATCGTTTATCTCTGAAAAGTTTGATAGAACTCACCCTTGGAGCCCTCTGGGGCCCCTTTAAAAAAAAGCAAACCCAAAAAGACCAAAACCCTGCTCAGTTTCTTCTTTTGTGATGGAACTGTTCAAGTGTTCTACTTCTCTTGGTGTCAGTTTGGGCAGGAGAGTGTATTTCTAGAAATTTGTTCATTTCTGCTAGGTTTTCAAATTTATCAGAGTATAGCTTTTCATAGTATTGGTATTTTCATTTTAATTTCAGCTTGTTCTGTTTTGATGTCATCTCTTTAATTTCTTATTCGAGGTGTGTCTTTTGTTAAATTCATTGGTGTTTTCCTATTTTATTGACTCTTTTTGAAGAACCAGCTTTTGGTCTTCTTGATTGTTTCAGTTGGTTTTGTTTTCTCTTCCGTTGATTATAGTCATTGTAATTTCCATTCTTCTAGAGGCTGTAGAAATACCGTGTTGTTCTTTTCTGATGGCTGGAGATGTTAAATAGCTTATTTTATTAATTCTTTTTTTAATGTGTTTGCTTATTGCTAGAAACTATGCCACTGGCTTTTGCCGTTTCCCAGAGGTTTTGATATTTTGTATTTTTATTTTCGAACATTTTGAGAATTCTGGGAGGATAGAGGGACAGCGCAGGAGAGGAAAGCCCTTGAAGAGAAGGATTGATTCAGTGACTGGGGTAAAGGAGAGAGGTGTGTCAGAGACAATAAGGTTGGCACCGAATAGAGCAGGGTTTAGGGCTCTTGGACATAGGGTTGTTGTGAGTCACAAGTGACTCAATGGTACATAACAACAACAACATAGCCCAGTATTGCTCAAGCAAGGTGTTACTTAGCTTCCATGTGGGTATTCTTGATTCATTTATCCTCTTGCTAATGCCTGGTTTTAGGCATTTTGGTCTGAGATAATGTTTGGCTTGTTTTTGGTGGATTTTTTTGTTTGTTTGGGTTTTGTTTTTTTTTAATTTGTTGAGGTTTCCTTTGTGTCCTAATATATGATCATTTTTGGAGAAGATAGCACTTAAGTAAATTGAATTTTTCTTCAGTGAAGCACCCTGAATACGTCTGTGAGCTTAATTTGGCTAATTGTGTAATTTATTTTTCTGTGTCTTTGCTGAATTTCTTTTGTTTTTTTGTGAGAATGGTATGTTGTGGTCTCCCTACTATTTTTGTGATGTCTATTTCATTTTTTCTTTAAGTTTATTAACATTTATCTACTTCACAAGTACATCATTTGGTACAAAGGTATTAACTAACATTTTTTTCTTCCTGTGCTTTTGTGCCTTTAATGATTCTATAGTATCTTTCCTTACCTCTTATGGTGGTTTCACCCAGACGTTGCTTTCTAATGTATGCTGTTTGCTTAGTGTATTTTTTCTACCTTTTGATTTTTAGTTTATCTTTCTCCTCATTTCTTGGGAATGTCTTTTGTAGGCAGTGTATTGATGGGTTTTATTTTTTGGGGGGGAGTCCATTCTGCTTTCCTATTCCCTCACTTTTTTATTGTGATTTTAATGAAAGTTTACAGTTGGATTTTCATTCATTTATTGTTGCACATTGTCCTTCCTACCTCCTCCCTGCCCAGTTCACTTAAAAAAAATTATATATAGTTGCACCATTTCCTCCCTCCTCCCCCTTCCCCAGTCCACCTCTTATTTTGGACTGTTACCATACAGATAATGTCTAATCGTATATTCCTTTTAAATAGTTCTTTGCTTCATCCGTTTCAGTGCAGTTTTCATTGGTGCATTTAAGCCAGTCACATTAAATATGATTATTGCTAGACCAAGTTTTATTGTTGCTGTTTTGCTGCATTCCTTTTGTTGTTGTTGTTGTATTTTTACTTTTTTGATGTAGTTATCAAGTACAAAATTACACATGTTCACATTTGTGGCTCTCATTTTTACAGAATCCAGTGGTCTAGACTAGACCATAAAGAATTTGGATAAATTTGGCATTAAAGCTCAGTATTTATCCTACTGATACAGTTTCTCAGCTTTAAATAGTTAAACCTTTTTTTTTAGGATGGACTTGTGTTTAGAGAGTATATTTCTGATTATAAAGAAAGAAAAAGAGGGAGGTCTGGTGGCGTAGTGGAAAAACTGTGCTACAATCATTAAGTTGCATGGTTTGAATCCACCAGATGCTCTGCTGGAGAACGAGGAGCAGTCTCCTCCTGTACCAGTCAGATCCAATTTGATGGTACACAAAAAGAAAAGGAAGAAAATTATAGAAGAAAAGAAGTAAAAAATTTTTTAAAAGCACAATATTTCCATCAGCTATTACATACAATTTTCTTACGTTTTTATCTTTTTACATTAATAGCACTACTTTTAAAATTAATAGATTCAGGTGGATTCCAATGAGTGAGAAAAACCTAAAATCTTTTCTCATCCTAAGTCTTGGGAAGGCCATCGGTGGTAACCTATAGAAAGGATAATAGATCAATGAAGTAAAATTCTGGAGATTGGAGCTCACTCCTGAGCCCTTAGGCCCTCTTAAGAGATTCTAATTTTGTGGATTTCAGTATTTATGCAGGAATGTGTTTGCAAAAATGTATAAAACCTTGTTCTGTTGTCCAAAAGTTTAGGGCAATGAGTTAACCCCTGAGAGCATGCTGTGATTATTAAGGTGCTGTTGAGTCCTTCGATTCCTCTGAACCCTAAGACAGAATGAAGCCCTGCTCTAGTTTGTGGCATCATTAAGTTTGTAACTGTGCTTGAGCTCATTGTTAAAGCTAATATGTCATTCCATCTTGTCAAAGTCTTTCTCCTTTTCTACTTTACCTGCCATGATGTCCTTCTCTAAGGATTGTCACCTTCTGATAACATATCCAATGCATGTGAGATTAAGTCTCACCGTATTTCCCCCAAAGAACATTATAGCCACCCTTGTTTCTATTTTTTAGTATTTATAATGCTCTAAATTAAGTATAACAAATCATTTCTTTTCAGTTTTCCTCCTTCCTAACTTAACCTGAAAATTTTAAAATTTATCCTTCAAGAAGAGAATTTCCAACATTCAGCAAGTTTTCTATGATGAAGTCTCTGAGTGCTCTCAGTCAGTTGAAGAGGATCTCAACTGAGAAGAAAATTAACAGGAAGCTTGAGATACTGTAGAACAAATTGACCATTATATAACAAATCATCTTTTTGTTAACATGCTTCTTGCTCTTCTGGAATGTTTACCAAACATTATTTTTACAGACACATTTTCAGTTCGTCCACTTTTCCTTCAAGCCAACATTCATGCACTGTCTCTTGGGTAGTACCGAAGCCTAGTACTACAGTGGTGATACCCACACCTGAGAGTCAGAGCCTTGGAAACCCTGTCAGGTAGCTCTTTTTCCTCCTGTAGGATTACATAAGTTGGAGTCAACTTGATGATAATGAGTTTGATTTGGATTGATTCGGTTTAGTTCATATGCCAGTGACTTTTGAAGTTATACCATATCGTACTTTCTTCTTCTGAACTCACAATCACTTGACTAATTAATAGGCTTTTCAAACTTAATAGCCATTTCAACCTGAACATGTCTGGCTCAGAAACCTTGACTTCCATTCATCATCTCTATCACTGGGTGTTGCTCAAATAAAAATTAGACATTCTTGATTTCTTTCCATCATCTCACAGTATCGCTCAAGGTTGTTGATACCATCTTTAAAACATACCCCAGCTCCTAACCCCATTGGTAAACAAGAGTTCAAATCCACACTGAAGTAGTTTCCCCAATTTCACTTTTCCCAGTTGTTTTTCTGATGGTATGAATCAGATCTAGTCATTCCTTTGTTTACAATTATTTCAAGGCACTCTTTTCAACTGTGCCTCTTTTGACTTCTTCATTGTTCTGCTGAGAGCTCTGTAGACTCTACAGAGTCCATAAGGAGTTGTGCTGATAACGCAAGGTTGGCTCCTCTATGGTGGTTCAAATCCACCAGTGACTACAAAGGAGAAAGATGGATAGTCCCCTCTGGTGTGATTTATAGTCTCCTGAAAACTCTTTGGAGGGTCAGCTGTGAGTATGTTCTGACTTGGCAGCAATGAATTTATATTTTCTAGTTCATTATTCTACGAGATACTATGGGATCTGGCCCTAGGCAGTATTTTTTTTCCTTCTCATTTCAGCTTGTGTTATGTGCCATTGAGCCACCCACAACTCATCATATCTGAACCCTGCCCTGTCCAGAGCCAGTCTCACTCACTCTGATACACCTAATTGTCTACTCCCCCTCAAAAGCTCTCATGTACAGGCCCCTTCTCCCATCACCTCAAGATCCTTACACTATACCATCTATTTGCCTGGTGAGCTGTTGGATTTCCCAACATCACTGTGTCATTGATGTCTCCACTTAAATGCCACTTCCTCCTAAAAATCTTTTTAACCATTATCCCAGTATCATTCTCAGTCACTCCTTGTCGTAGCAACCTTTTCATTGTCACAATATTTATCACTAACTCTTTATTTCTTTTTTTGCTTTACTATCATTTTTTTACACTGTATCTCAGGAATTACATTTCCTGGCATACTGCATTACTGCAGTAAATATTTTTTAGAGAAGAAAAACAAACCTTACTTCATTATTTGTATATAAACTAGTCTTGATCTTATTATCCAATAGCACTAGATTTTCTTTTACCAATTACCATAGCCAGGGATATAACCATACACTTTTATTTAGATATTTCAAATGCCTACAACTTCAGGTTAACAGGCGCGCACGCACTCGTGCGCTCGCGCTCTCTTTCCCTCCCTCTCCCTCTCCCTCTCCTTCTCTCTCTCTGTACATATGTATGTGTGTTTATGTATATGTATATGTTTACATTTTATATATTCAGGTATGTTTTTGAAACCTAAAATCTGCAATTTCTAAGTCTTTGTTCTACAGTATTGTTCTAAATCATTGGTTATATTAATCATCTTAAATGATAGATAAAACTTCTTAATAAATGGCATATAATTTAGAGGAAATGCTAAGATTTTTTTGGGTTTTTTTTCTTTATTTAAAAAAGTAGAGCTGATCTTTTTATTTTATCGTGTGTGTATGTATGTGTGTGTGTGTTTGTGTGTGCATGCGTGTGCACTGTCAAATTGGATATGACTGGTACAGGAGGAGATTGTTCCTCCTCTCCAGCAGAGCATCTGGTGGATGTGAACCGCTTACCTCTGGGATTGCAGTGCATCTTCTTGCCACTAGGCCACCAGGGCGCCCTGGAAATTCTAGTTTTAACACATCAGTGTTGAGACACAAAAGTTTTTGTTGTTGTTCTGTGCCGTCGAGTCGTTTGCGACTCATAGAGACCCTATATGTACAGCAGCCCTGAACCCTGCTCTATCCTGTGCCAATTGCACTGCCTCTGACACACCCATCCCGATTATTCCAGTCACTGAATCAATCCACCTCATAGAGGGCCTTCCCCTCCTACACTGTCCTTTCACCTTCCCAAGCATGATGGCCCTCTCCAAGGACCTGTCCCTCCTTACAACATGTCCAAAGTATGTCAGACAAAGCCCCAGAATCCTTTCCTCCAAGGAGCAGCCCGGTTTAACCCTCTCCAGGATGAATCTGTTTGTTTTCCTAGCAGTCCATGGTACATTCAGTACTCTTCTCTAGCACCACAGCTCAAAGGCATCAACTCTCCTTCTATCCTCCCTAGTCACTGTCCAACTCTCTGATGTATGATAAGTGATTGCAAAGACCATGGCCTGTATCAGATGCACCTTAGTCTCCAGAGAGATACCATTGCTTTTCAGTACTTTGGAGAGGTCCCTAACAGCAGACTTTCCCATTTCAATACGTTTTTTAATTTCCTGGCTACTGGTGCCAAGAGTGTTGACTGTGGAGCCAAGCCGACTTAAAGTTGTTAACAATCTCAATCTTTTCACCATCCATCCTGCCAATTGGCCCAATGGTGAGAATCTTTGTCTTCTTGATACTGAGCTTCAATCCATATTGAAGGCTGCAGTCCTTGACCCTCTGCAGCAAGTGCTTCAAGTCCTTCTCAGTTTCAGCAAGCAGGATTGTGTCATCTGCTAACACAGATTGTTGATAGATCTTCCACCAATCCTGACGCCACACTTCTCCTAATAAAAGAGTCCAGCCTCTTATCTGTTCTGCACACAGGTTGAAAAGGTATGGAGACAGGACACATCCCTGTCATACATCCGTATCCATAAAAATATCTCACATTTTGCTGAGTTTTATGCGGTATGAAGAAGTTAAATTTCTCTTTATTATAAAATATAAAAGAATAACAACAAAAAGAGATTATTATTTTCTGAGAAGTTGGTCCGTGTACAGAGTAAAGCCGTTGTTTGAGTTAGTAGTATAAATGCAAAAAATGTGAGGCTGTTAAAAATTATGTCACACCTTAGCTTTAATGACTTGGGGGCATCCATGTGTTCACCCTCACCCCCTGTAACTTATTGCAACTAAACCAAGATAAGTAAGTTTTTCAAATACATCTTAGAAAATGGAGTATAAAGGATATGAAAATAGATTCAGTCTATTCCCCTATGATTTGTATTCTCCCACTGTGAATGTAGTGGAGGGTCAGCTGTGAGTCTGGCCAGCAATGAGCGAGTGAGTGAGTGAGCGAGTGAGTGAGTGAGTGGCTGAAGCTCTTCAATAAGGACCCTGGATGGTGAAGTGGATTAAGCATTGGATTACTAACTGGAATCCACCAGCTACTCAGTGAGAGAAGAATGAAGCAGCCTTTCTTCAAATTTCCAGCCTTGGGAACTCTCTGGAGCAGTTCTACTCTGTCCTGTAACAGCGCTAAGAATGAGGAAGGATTGTCATAACAGCAATGAGTTGTGTCCTTCAAAAACTAATTTTTAAACTGAACTTGGTTTCCATGTATTGACCTTTGGAGTTTTGCGTGGGTAAGTCTAACAGGGCACAAACTTATCGGACACTTCAGGGACTACATAAAATTAGACTGTCATAAGTTTGTGTTTGTCTAATTTCTTTCTTTCAGAACTGTTGCTACCTTAATTTATTCTTAAGTCTGTTACAGTTAATGTTGTGTGTTTTACTCTCCCCTTTTTTCTCCCTCTTTCTTTCTCTTTGCTGGTTTCTGAATGTTTGCTTTCTTCCTGTGATCTTTTCTTCATAGCGGCACTCTCTGGGTGAAGCTTTACATAAATCTATCAACAATGTAAGTGAGTTGCACTTACAGTTTGTATACAAGGGCATGTTGCACTTTTGATTTTGCTTAAACAACATCGCTGCTTTAAAGCTTTAGCTTGCGATAGAAAAAAAAAGTACAATTGGCATATTGGCATTCAGTAAGATATGTTGCTTATGCAGCTAATTAAAGCTCCTAACCCTCAGCCGTTCATTTGTGTATGTGCATACATTTAAACATAAAATTTATTTTAATATTTACTGTGAGCAATATGAGTACTAGTTTTGAAAACAAGTAGTTGACTATCACAAAAATGAAAATAAATGTAAAAATGCATTTCTCCCTTTGTCAAACTAGTTTACTTTTTTAGAAAGACACATTTTTATAAAAGGATTAAATAGTTATGAAGGTTCCTAAAATTCAGAACATTTAAAAAAATTGTTATAAATATTATTAAAGAATGAAAGACACAAAATAATTCTCTTTCCTAAGAAGTGGCAAAACTATTACTTTTGACATATATACATGTAAGTACACAGAAATAAAATTAAAAATATTTCATTTAAGCATGAATTTATACTTTTTTTTCTCTGTGTATATTGTTGTTGTTGTTATTGTTGTTGTCAGGTTGATTACAACTCATAGCAACTCCGTGAACAAAAGATCTGAACCTAGTCCTATCCTGCACCATCCTCACATTTCCTAACACACAAGCAGTTACCTTGTCTTTTCAGTCTTCTTCTTTGCTGACGCTCCGTCCTTCCCAACATCATGTCCCTCTCCAAGGAATAGGACCTCCCAGAAATATGTCCAAGGTATGTCAGGTAGAGCCTCATCATTCTTGCCTCCACAGAGCACTCTGGCTGCACTCTTTCCAAGATATACCTATTCATTTTCTTGGCTGTCCATGGAATGTTCAGTGCTCTTCTCCAACACCACAGCTCAAGGCATCAATTCTTTTTCTGTCATCCTTATTCAATTTCCAGGTCTCATCTGCATAGCTCGTAATCGGAAAGACCATGGCCTGAATCAGACGCACCTTAGTCCTCAAACTGACATTACTACTCAGTAATTTGGAAAGGTCCCTCACTGCAGATTTTCCCATTGCATTGCGTCTCCTTATTTCCTGACTGCTCATACCAAGAGTGTTAATTGTGGATCCAAATAAGATGAAGCTGTTCATAGTTTCCATCTCCTCTCCATCCATCATGACACTGCCTATTGGAGCAGTGGTAAGAATCTTTATTTTCTTGATACTGAGATTTGTTTGGTCATCTGCAAAACACAAGTTATTGATGAGTCTCCCTCCAATCTTGATGCCACATTTCTTTTCATAGAGTCCAGCTTCTCGAATAGCTTGCTCAGCATATACATTAAACAGGCATGGGGATAGAATGCCTCCCTGACACACTCCCTTCCCAATTCCAAACCATGCAATACTCCCCTGCTCCATTCACACAACAGCCTCCTGATCCAGGTATAGGTTTCCTCATGAGCACAGTAAAGTGCTCTGGGATTCCCATTCTTCTCCGTGTCAGCCACAACTTGTCATGATCCACACAGTCAAATGCCTTTCCATAGTCAATAAAGCACAAATAGATATTATTCTGGTATCCCTTACTTTTAGCCAGAACCCATCTAACATCAGCAGTAATATCCCTAGTACCACAGCCTCTTTTAAATCCCACTTGAACTTCTGGTAATTCTCTGTGTACTGTTTCAGCCATTTTTTTAATGATCTTCAGCAGTATTTTGCTTACATGTGCTATCAATGATATTGTTCGATAATTTCCACATGCAGTTGGATCACCCTTCATACGAATAGGAACAAATATGGATCTTTTCTAATCCATTGGCCAGGCAGCCATCCTCCAAATTTCCTGACATATGCTGGTGAGTGAATCCAAGGTTATATATGTTAATTGAAACAAGTCAGTTGGTATCCGAACGATTCCTGGGGCCTTATTTTTATTGGCAAAAAATAAATTGTCTTCAATACAGCTTCCACTTCCTCTTTCTTTACTATTGGCTCCTGTTCATATATTACTTCCTGAAATTTTTCAGTGTCAATCAATTCTCTCTAGTACAGTGGCTGTGTGTATTCTCTCCATCTTCTTTTGATGCTTTCTGGGTCATTCAATACATTGCCATAGCAACTCTCAACATTGTGACACG
>NW_006399752.1:13351504-13371736 GCF_000299155.1 Elephantulus edwardii
TTTCTGCCAACATCCATCTAATGTTAGCTGTAATAGCCCTAGTACCACTACCTCTTCTAAATCCAGCCTGCTACCACTACCTCTTCTAAATCCAGCCTGCATGTCTGGAAGTTCTCTGTTGACATATTGTTCCAAAATGTTTTTTGGATAATTTTCAGCAGAATTTTGCTTCCATGTGATATTATTAATGATATTGTGCTATAATTTCCACACTCTGTTGTATAGGAAGAGGGGGGGGAAAGGGATTTTCTTTTCCTACTTCAAATTGTACTCACCTTGTTCTTTTAATAAAAAAAAATTGAACATATGAAAAATGTTTTTCTTGATATTCTGGAGGTCATCAAGGTTTTTTGGTAAAAGGTCAGATAGTGAATTCTTCCAACTTTGTGAACCAAGCAGTCTCTGTTGCAGCTTCTGAGAAATTATTCTGTCTGTGAAAGAAGCCAGGAAATATGTGAATGAAGGTGTGTGGCAGTGTTCCAGTAAAAGTTAATTTACAAACACAGATCATAATTTGCCAGTCCATTTCCCAAAGGAAAGAAAACTTTGAGTATTCAGCTGTCTCTTAAATTTTTTATCATTTTAGAGGGATCCTACTTCCTTATACTTCCATAATGTCTTTCTACTATACAAAAAAGGTAGGAAAATGCTTACCTCTTAATTTAGCTTTCTTTTCGATATAAAACTAACTAGTAATATAAAAGTATGCGTGGTATTTTTTAATATCATTTAAAATAAACAACAAAAATGTCTTAACACTGGTAAAATAAAACTTGCACTTAGAAAGTCTTCTTAATGATCTCATGTTGGAACATTATAAGAATCTGGACATGATAGTCATATATCTCTAGACATTTGATGTTATGTTCTAATAAACATAGAAATCATAAACCCAGATAACATATGATTATTATAAAACTTAATTGAAATGACTCCAAAATAATTGTTGCAGCATAGTTACTTTTCTTATGATAAAGAAGTTTAAGTGAAAAAATATTACTTAAAATATAACGTCTTACTGAGGTTGAATTAGTAACTGGAGGGGGAGTATCTTGACTTCCTACTACTCCCAAATAAATAAAGGAAAAGAAGCTGGTGAAATACAATTAGAATTTAATTTTCTTTTGCAACATTGTAGTCATAGAGAATTAACTCTTTAGTTATCATACAAAATAATGATCTTGTGAAATGTTGTGTGCAGCAGGCAGCTTTCCATCCACTGCCTTTATACAGGCATGGTGTTTGCTATTGCCTTCTACGGAAGTGTTTGGTGCTTAGCAGAAGTTTTCCTCTATATAACCTCTTATTCTTTAAAAAAAATATAAAAGCGCTATTGGTTCATCTGTCCTTTATATATAGCTTTCTTGTTTGTTCAGTACAAACACTGAAAAACATATTTCACCAGTGCCTTGAGGACATTAAGTGGATATTACATTTGTAGGTATTAATTGATAATTTTAGTTTATAAGTCTACTTTGAAAATACCAGGGAATTATTACAACTTCAGAATATTTCAGAATGGTCATGATTTAACAAGTGTAAGTGTTCTGTTCTTGCTAGACTCTTCAAAAATAGTAAAATGGAAAATAACATAGAAAAAATGATTGAAACATTTTATTCCTTCAAAGAGTTTACATTATTGACGTATTTATAAATTTGCCATAAAATTAAGGGCAGATCTCTTATGTTGTTGTTGTTATGTGCTTTCAAGTTGCCTGCGGCCCTATGTACAACAGCTCTGAAGCCTGTCCTATCTTAAGCCAGTCTCCCTGACTCTGACACACCTTCCCACATTGCCCTAGTTACTGTATCAATCCATCTTATCTGGGGTCTTCCACTCCTGTGCTGTCCCTCCACCTTTTTCCAAGCATGGGGTCCTTCTCCAAGAATCAGTCCCTTCTGGCCATGTGCCCAAAGTATGTGAGACAAAGCTTCAAAAACCTAGACTCCAAGGAGAAATTTGGTTCCACCCTCTCCAAGACATACCTATTTGTTTTCTTGACAGTCTGTGGTATATTCAAGATTCTTTTCCAGCACAACTCGAAGACATCATTTCTTCTGTCATCCTTACTCATTATCCAGTTCTCTGATGCATAGCAAGTAATTGCAAAGACCATGGACTGGATCAGGCGCACTTTAGTCTCTAGACTGACATCGTTGCTCTTCAGTACTCTGGAGAGGTCCATGACAGCAGATTTTCCCAATGCAGTTTGTCTTTTGTTTTCCTGACTGCTGGTGTCAAGAGTGTTGGTTGTGGAGCCGAGCAAGCTGTAACTGTTATCAACCTCAATTTCTTCTCCATCTATCCTGGTAAAGTCAATTGGCCCAGGGTGAAAATCTTTGTCTTCTTGATGTCAAGCTTCAGTTCATTTTCAAGGCTACAGTTCATGACCTTCTGTAGCAAGTCCTTCAGATCTGCCTCAGTTTCAGCAAGCAAAGTTGTATCATCAGAATTAGGTAGGTTGTTGATGAATCTTCTTCCAATCCTGATGCCATATTCTTCCTCATAAAGCCCAGCCTTCTGAATGATCTGTTCTGCATATAGATTGAAAAGGCATGGAGACAGGACACATCTCTGATGCACTCCTTTCCTGATTTTGAATAAAGTAGTGTTTCCTTGTTTTTATTGCCTCTGCTAAACCTTGATTATACATTTTTCATGTTGCTTTATATATTTGAATATATTAAGATCAACATTATAGATTTTTTCCTAATTAATTTGACCTTTCTTGTTATCAAAATTGGTAAGTATTCTAGCTCAATACAATTCTGTATTCCAGTTTCATAGTCCATAAAATTATCATCCTGGTTTTTTCTAAGTAGTTTTCTTGCTTTTACAAAGGTACACCTGCTCATACACACACATCTGTCCTGTAAAACAAGTAATTGTTTTAATAGCTGTGATTTGCATGCAGCCTCCTTCGAAAAACATTATGCTATTGCCCTTTAGATATATTTACAGAAGCACAAAAAAAAATCTTTTACCAGTATCTTCACGAACAGATAAAAGCCATGTAGAGAAGCAGTAGGTAATATTACTTGAGAGAAATAGCTTTGTTTTGTTTTCCTATTATGAAATTAACTGAGTACAAGTAAAAGGCTATATTCAAAGACTCCACCTGACTAAGGATTTAAAATCAGTAATGACCTAGCATTTGGAATCAACGTGGTAGGTTCTTTTGTTTTATTAATTTTTCCCAGTGTAGGGCAGTAGTTCTCAACTCTGGCTGGCCATTGCAATCATCTGTGAAACTTTTAAAATGACAAATGTAGCTAGCCTTTTGATATACACCTACAAATGCATGTTCAGAGTTTGTGAAATATTTTCAGTAGCAACATTTTATGACATTCTAAATTCCCACAAGAAAGATGAATAATGGTATCCTTAATGGAATTGTTTCTGGTGGGATATATTTGACTGTAAGCAGTAGAATAGTCAATTAATAGCTTAAAAAGTCAAGATAATGAATTTTATTATATATCAAGAATTCTGGAATAGATAGTGTTAGATTCAGGGCAACAGTTTAACCATGTTGTTACAGAGTACTCATGTCTTCTCTGTTTTGCCACCCTCAGGTTTTTTTCTTGGTTTGGGGTTTTTTTTTTTCTTCTTTTTTCACTATTTTATTTACAAAGTTCTAATACAAATTCAAACAGATTCTTCCCATTTCCCTCACACACCCCCTCCCTAATCAAATTGTACAATCCAATGTCAGGGTTTGGTTTTGTTTTTTTTTTGTTGTTGTGGTTGGTCCCCTCCCCCCCCCACACACACTTTTTACTTTAGGTTCATTATATAACAGATCCAACATCTTCTTAATGCAAGGCACTCTCCTTAAGCATTATTTTACTTTTATTAGAGAAAAGAATTTTTCCTGAAGACTCCTGGCATATTTTATTTTTTAGGTCTCATTAACTAAATCAGAATCACTTTCCCTTATGATAAGATTACTACTTTCTTATCCCAATTAACTGCTTGGTACAAGGATAGGGACCTCCCTTTACTAAGCATAAGAGTATTCTGCTTAAGGGAGCTCTGGTGGGAGAGTGGCAAGAAGCTGCACTGCAATTCTGAAGGCATGCAGTTCAAATCCACCAGTTGCACCACTGGCACAAGGGGAAGTCGTCTTCTGTGCCAGTCGGATCCTATTTGATGGTACACAACAACAAGGGAAAAAAAGTGTTCTGCTTGACAATTCTAAGAACTCAGAATTTAACTAACTGAGAAAAAATGCAAAGGGTCCTTGTGGTGCAGTGCCCAAGTGCTCAGCTGTGAACAAAAACATCTGTAACTTGAATGCCTCCGGTTCTCCACAGAACAGAGATACGGCCTTTGGCTTCCAGAGGAGTATAGCCTTGGGAACCAGATGAGGCAGTTCTGCTCAGTGTGAGCCAGTTGATTCAGAGTGATGGGCTTTGGAGAGGATAAAGCATGTGAATAAGGGAAGGCAGGGAACAGTGCCTGCCATGCAAATTCTATGTAAATTAAAAAGAATGGAGTATATCTCAATATATCGTCTCTCTTAACACTCATTGTCATCGAATTTAAACTGACTCTTAGCTAATTTTCCAGTGGGTTTGGGGGAGGTTCTAAATCGTAAGGGAAGTTCCTGCCCATATTTCTCCCTGAGTAGCCACTGGTGGATTTGAACTATGAAAGAGACATACCCCACTGCCTTTGGGGTAGCAGTGCAGTGCCCTACAAACTATGCCACCAGAAAAGAATACATCTCACTCCCATTAAATCACTTCCACCTCACAGTGACCCTCCATAGGATGTCTGAGGCTGTAAATCTTTACTGCTCATATTTGGAGACTACCTATATTTCTCCCTCATAGTAGCTGGTAGATTTGAACTGCTAACCTTTTGGTGAACAGTGCAACACTACCACTATACCACCATGATAGTCTATCATGGATATATGTACCTATAAATACTGTAATTGGAAGGTAAAATAACAGCTTCCTCGTAACAGTCATTGTTGGTGGTGTCCCAAGTCCTTACGTTGATGCTTACCCATAGAGACCCTTTGTACAACAGATGGAAACCTTGATCAATCCTGCACCATTATCCTAATCTCCACTGTGTTTAAGTTTATTGCTATAATCACTCTCATTTTGTCTCATTGATGGTCTTACTCTCCTTTGATGACACTCGACTTTTTCAAGCATAATGTCTTTCTTCAAGAATTAATTCTTGCTGACAGCATGCCCAAAATATATAAATTCTTGCCACTAATGAGCATCCTGGCTGTTATTCTAAAAGATTTGTTTGTTCGTTTGACAGTCCATATCCTTCACCAGTACCACAGTTGAGACACATCAGTTGTCCAGTCATTCTCACTCATTGTCCAGTGTTCTGTGTTTTGTTGTACAGCATCAAGTTGGGACTGACTCATGGCTCACCCTCTAGTGGGTTTTCAGAGGCAGTAAATCACACAGGAAGAAATTGTCCATCTTTATCCTGCAGAGCAGCTAAAAGATTCAAAACTTGTCCCTTTGGCTTGGCAACACAGCTCCTTACCACTAGGCCGCCAGAACTGCCTACTTCACATGCATAAGAAGCAATTAAAAATATCATGATGTAGGTAAGGGACAATATACTCATTAAACTGACATCCTTGTTCTTTAGCACTTTGTAGAGGTCTTTGACAGCAGATCTATCCAATGTAGCATATCTTGATAACTGTTGGTCAAGGAATGGATGATGATTGTGGAGTGGATCCAAATAAAATTAAATCCTTGAAAACCCATTCTTCTTCGTTCATCATGTTGCTGTGTATTGGTTCAGTTGTGAAGATTTTTGTTCTCTTGATGTTGAGGTGTTCTCCATAGTGAAGGCAGTAGTCTTTGATCTTTTTCAGTTATTGCTGCAAGTCTTCTGTCATCTGCATAACACAAGTTGTTGATGAGTCTTCCTTCATTTCTGATACCACATTTTTTTCTATCCATGCTGATTGAATAGGTGTGTTGAAAGGCTACAACTCTGACACATTTACTACTTTTATACCAAGTATCTCTTTACTATTTGAACTAATGCTTTTTAATTCATATACAAGTCCCCTATCAGCCCAATTAAATGTTCTGGGATTCCGGTTCTTCTCAATGTTACCCATAATTCATTAAGATCCACACAGTTGAATGCTTTAGTATAATGAATAAAATATGAGTAAACATCTTTTTGGTATTCAGCAAAGATCCATCTGACATAAGTAATGATAAATAATCCTTATTCTGTTGTCTGTTCTGAATCTAGCTTGAATTTCTGACAGTTCTCTGTTGACATATTGAACCAGCCATTTAAAAATAATCTTCAGCAAGATTTTACTTGTAATATTAATTACATTGTTTGACAGTTTCAGTATTCTGTTGGATCATCTTCTTTGGGAATGGAAGCACATGTTGATCTCTTCCAGTCATTTGGCCAGATAGTTGTTTCCCAAATTTCTTGGCATAGAGGAATGAGCATGTCCATTGCTAGTCTGTTATTGAAAACATTTCAGCTAAATCTTGGGGCGTTATTTTTTGCTAGTGCCTTCTGTGTGGCATAAATGCCTTCCTTGAGTATTATTAGTTCTTGATCATATGCTATTTTCTAAAATGGTTCAGTGTCAGCCAATTCTTTTTGGTACAATGACTGTGTATTCCTTGTGTTTTTAACGCTTCCTGTATTATGCACTATTTCCCCCATACCGTATTGCAACTCAAGATTTGAGTGAGTTCTTCATTTCCTTAAACTTTAGACATTCCAAGCTTGTTCTTTGCTTTTGGTTTTCTAACTTCAGTTCTTTACCGAAAAGCTTTTCTGTTACCATGTTTTGCTGTGTCTTCATGAGCAGCCCTTTGAAATCTTCAGGATAGCGCTTATTTCATAATTTCTTTTTTACTCTCCATTGAAGAGCAAGTTTCAAAGAGTTTCTTCTAATAGTCAATTTGCTCTTGTTTTCTCTTCCTGTCTTTTTCATGACTTTTTGCTTTCTGCATGTATGATATCCTTTATGTCATCCATAATTGTCTGGTGTTTGTTGTTAGTGTTCAGTTCATCAAATCTGTTCTTGATGTAGTTTGTAAATCAGGTGAGATAAACTCAAGATCATATTTGACTCTCATGGAATAATTGTCATTTTCTTTAGCTTCCATATGAACTTGCATTTAAGTCATTAATGGTCTGTTCCCACAGGTGGTCCCTGACCTCATTGTAACTAATGATACTGAGTTTTTCCTACTATGGCTTTCCACAGATGGAATCACCCGTGTTCCATTAGGTGTGGTTCATGTGTATAGTTTTTTTAAAAAAAGGTGTTGGCAGTTAATCAATCATTGATTATACAAAATCCTGTTGTGTGATACCCATCTTCAGTTCTTTTACCAATGCCTTATTTTCCAGCTACCAGTCCTTCCTCTTTGCTTTCAACTTTTTCATTCTATTCACCATTTATTACTAATGTGTCTTGATTGCATGTTTTCTCGGTTAGAGACTGCAGACATTTGTAGAAATTCTCAATTTCTTCCTTTTTGACTTCAGTGGTGGTGTATATATTAGAATAATAGTATATTAACAGATCTTTCTTGCGTGCATATGGATAGTATTGTATCATTGACAGCGTGGTACATTGAGGACAGATCTTCACATGCTGAAATGTTCTTTCTGACGATGAATGTGATACCATTCCTTTTCTGTTTTTAATTCCAGGTATATTAAGTAGATCGTGTGATTGATTTAATATGAACAGTGAGTCCACCTTATCTCACAAGAGATAAGGATATCATAAGGATCATCATAAGGATGCCTAAGATACTGATCTTTATGTGTTGTTTCATTTTTACAGCTTTCTGTTTTCCTCAATTAATACTTTGTTCATTTTGTGTTCCAGTTATTAATGGATGTTTGCAACTGTTTCTCCGCATTTTGAGTCATGCACATCAACAAATGAAAGTTCTAATTGAGTGGAAGTTTTTCTCCATTCAAGTCATCAAGGGAGCTTCTACTTTGAGAAGGCAGCTCTTCCCCATTCCTCTTTTGAGTGTCTTCCGAACTGAGGTGCTCCTGTTGTATTGCTGTATAGGATAATGTTGTGTTGCTAGGGTTTTCAGGGACCCATTACTTTAGAAGTAAATGACCTATCTGGCTTCTTAATCCCCCTAAGCATGGAAGCCCCACTGAAACCTGTCCACCGTGGGTGACCCTGCTGGTATTTGAAATTCAGGTGGCATAACTTCCCACACCACAACGACATGCAAACCGCCACAGCATGAAAGACAGACAGATGAGTGTTGGGGGCAATCATAAAACATCATTAAATACCTGAGTCTATTTGTTTTGAAGGAGACTTTGTAGAGTTGAGTTTCCAACATACATAAACATCTTCAAGTAAGGGCCTCTAAAGTTTCACTTTGAAATGGTGCATAAATGGTTCACGTGCTCTGATACATGGAATTTCATTCCCTCTCAGGAGATCTAGGAGACTTTTTCATCTAGCTACTCTGAACCCCCAAGACATAGACTGGACTTGTGGCAAGAAGCTGTGCTGTAATCCCAAAGGCACGTGGTTCAAGGCCACTAGTTGCTCCATTGGAGTTTGACTGGCAGTCTTCTTTCGTGCGATTTACTGCTTCTAAAAACCTTTTGGAGAGTCAGCAGTAGGTCAGTTCTGACTCTACAGTACACAACAACATAGACTGTATTTTCTCAGGTTGTGACAGATAGACTCTGCATTTGTTTTTGAGGGAAAAATGCCCAGCCACTTAGCCATGTTACCGGGATTTTAAAAAATGTAAACAAACAAAAAAACCCAAAGGCAAATATATCAAAATATAAGGCATTAATACTGATTACCTTTAATGATGGGGCATTGGTCAAGGAAGAGAAATCAAAAAGGCTCTTTTTATTTTAACTACTCCTGTGTATTTTTAAAGAAGCTCTGAGGACACAGTACATTTTGTGTTACACTGTAAAAGTTCAGTGATACAAATACAATAGCTGCTCCATGGAAGAAAGACTGCCCTGTCTCCTTGCATTAAAGATTTACAGCCTTGGAAACCTGACGGAAGGCTGTCATAGTGTGGGTCAGAGGTGACTTAATAGCAGTGGGCCCAAAGAAAAAAAAAAGAGCAGTGGGTTTGTTATTTTGTATAGATTTTTAAGTTTTATACAATTATTAGTTATCACTTTTATAATTAGGAATAACAATACCTTAGACTACCTGAGCCCAATGCCAGAGCTAAACAGATGATTCTAATACACAGCCTGATTTGAGACCTAAAACGTTCTTTGATTTCTCTAAAAACACTACTTTTAGAAATGAGAAGAGGAATACGTCAATGTTGATTACACTAAAATTTCAAGGGTATAAGTTGGTTATTCATAATTAGTGTGAAATAGTCCAAGTTGACACTGTTATCATGCCCAGTACCTCAAAATGGATGTTCTAGCCTCTTTTTTGAGATATTTCTTCCACGAACCCCACCTGTGGCGATCTGTTCAGTAATGAAATCCTTGTGAAACTTCTCTGTGGGAAATAAGGAAAGCATTGAATTTTTTTTAATGTATCCATATAATTTTATTGTAAAGCATTTCATTAAAAAATATAGATCCATGTTTACAATGTTAGATTTTCTTTTTGAAAATTTAGTAAAATTTTTAAAGAATTAGGTTGCAGTATTTTCCATGTCAATCTCAAATGATAGCAGTTACAGAAATTTTACCTTAAAATTATTTATAATTGCCTATCTGTTTACCAGTAGAATATATTTTTAATTTCATATTTAAATTGACACAATAATTTTAAAAGGAGGATTAAACTTTTTCCCTGAAATGAGATTTTATTCAATTCATTTAAAATGAGCAAAATAGAAAGGCATTAAACATTGTTTAATTGTAGCTAGTATGTATGAAATTCACTCACTCACTTATTCACTCACTCACTCACTCACTCTTTGTTGTTAAGTAAGAACTGATGCATAGTGGACCCTCAAGCTGTTTTCTGATGCTGTCGATCCCTTGGGAGGAGATTGCCCATCTTCCCATGGAGCACCTGGTGTATTCAGGCTTCCTGCCTGTGGGTTGGCAGTGCAGGTCCTTACCAGTAGGTCACCAAAGCTCCATGTCTAATGTATGTTTGACTATTCTATATATATATTTTTCTGAAGCAGCTATAGTTTCTCATTCATTTAACAAATGCTTTTTTAGGTATTATTTGATAATGAAAGTACTAACCATGACTGTTCAAACTATTTAGTGCAAAGGTCATCTTTGTTTTCTTTTGTTTTTAATTAATGAAGTTTAATATAAATATGCATCTCCATAAAATATAATAAATGGAGGAGTTTAAATTACAGCTATAAAATATAAGTTCATTTTGCATCTCTGCTCATTATTTTTTTAAGTGCCCTGCAGTCTTCATGCTGAATAAAGGCTGATGATTAAATGCAGTGCTTCTGATTTTTTTCTGATTTATTTTTAAAAAGAATAACCATGTTTTGATGCTACATTGCATGATAAAGGCTTTCTGCATATAGTTTATGTTACTGTCTTGAGCATGAATCCAAAGATTTTAGATAGTTTTGCTATTAATTTGATGTGCTTTGAAGGTTAAGGATACTTATGTAAAATGTCTAAACTAAATTGATTAGACACTAAATTGCATGATGCTATCTTTTGCATATAATTCATATTACTTTCTTGAGTATAAAAGTAAAGGTTAATCATATAAGATGCAAAATATTTTGGAATTCCTTCAAGGTAAAGTATATTTTGACATAAAACATTTCAGTTGCCTTTCTCCAGCTAGAAAGATCTGAAAGTAAATCTGTACCTGTTATATTACTCTGATACTTCTATTCATTGTAAGTATTTTTATTTCCTTATAGCTTCTGTCCTAAAATAGTCTATGAGTGACTCAGATAATTGTCATATTAACATATGAGAGAACTTTAATGTGATAAAATATTGAATGAAGTAGGTATTCCAGAATGTAAGTTCACTATAATGAATCAGTTCCTAAGTACAGCCACAATCAGGGATCAGGGGCCACTGCTAGCTCATATGGTGATGACTTTAGAAATTGGGAAAAGATGCCTCCTCTTCTTGGGTGAATAGAGATGTACCATAGTTTCCTGGAGTTGTCATTATAATACCACAAAGTGAGTAACTTTAAAGAACAGGAATTTATAGTCTTAAAATTCTGAAGGCTAGAAGTTCAATTCAGGGCATCAGCAGGGCAGTGTTCACTCTATCAGCTCTAGAGGAAAATCTTTCCTTACCCCTTTTTCAGCTTCATTGTTGTTATTAGATGCTGTTAAGTTGGTTCTGACTCATAGCAATCCAGAGTACGAAAGAACGAAACACTTCCAGCCCTGTGCCAACCTTACAGTTGTCAGTATCCTTGACTCGAATGTTGCTGCCGCTTGTAAGTCAATCCTGTTTAGGATTGTTTTTTGTTTGGGTTTTTTTGTTTGTTTGCTTACTAAGCATAATGTTCTTCTCCTGATAACATGTCCAAGTTGTTATTAGGTGCTGTTGACTCAAATATGACCCATAGTAACCCTATAAACAACAGATCTGAACCCTGCCCTATCCTCTGTCGTACTCACTCTTCCTGACACATTACAGCCCATTGCAGCAGTCACCGTGTCAACCCATCTGATCGAAGGTCTTCCTTTCCTTTGCTAACCCTCTGCGTTTCCAAGCGTCATGCCCCTCTCCAAGGCGGTGAAGCCTCATCATCTTTGCATTCAAAGAGTATTCTGGCTGGACTGTTTCCAAGACATACTTGCTTTTTCTTTTGCAGTCCATGGTTTGTTCAGTGGTCTTCTCTAATGCCGCAGCTCTAAGGCATAAATAATTCTTCTCTCATCTGTTTTTATTGCCCAGCTCTCAGATGCATAGCAAGTGATTAAAAACACCATGGCCTGAATTAGACTCACCTTAGTCCTCAAATTGACATCATTATTCCTCAATAATTTGAAGAGGTCCCAAACTGCAGACTGTCCCAGTGCAATACATCTCCAGGTTTCCTGACTGCTGCTAGTACCAAGGGTGTTAATTGTGGATCTAAGTAAGATGAAGTTGTGAACAGTTTCAATCTTTTCTCCATTTGTAATGATGTTGCCTATTGGTCCAGGGGTAAGAATCTTTGTTTTCTTGACAATGAGATGTAATCTTTATTGAAGGCTGTATTCTTTCATTTTTTGCAGTAAGAATTTCAAGTCCTCTTCAATTTCGGTAACCAAGGTTGTGCCATATGCATAACACAGATTATTGATGAGTCTCCCTCATATTCTGATGCCACATTTCTCTTCATAAAATCCAGCTTCTCAAATGATTTGCTTAGTTTACATATTGAATAGGTATTGAGAGAGAATACAACCCTGGAACAATCCCTTCTTAATTTTAAACCATGTAATGTTTGTTCCCTTTCTCTGTTCACACAACAGCCGCTGGGTCTATGTGTAGGTTTCACATTAGCACAATTAAGTGCTCTGGGATTCCCATTCTTCTCAGTGCTAGCCATACCTGTCATCCACACAGTCAAATGCCTTTGCATAGTCAATAAAGCATAAGTACACATTCTTCTGGCATTCTTTACTTTCAGCCAGGATCTGTCTGACATCAGTAATGATATCTTTGGTGCCGCAGCTTCTTCTAAATCCTACTTGAACTTCTAGCAGTTCCCTATCTAAGTACTGTCCTAGCCATTTTTAAAAGATCTTCAGCAGTATTTTGTTTGTGTGTGATATTAATGATATTGTTCTATAGTTTCCACATTCTGTTGAATCACTTCTTACAAATGGGAATATTGACCTCTTCTAATCCACTGGCCAGACAGCTGTCTTCCAAATTTCCTGAAACAGGCTGGTGAGTGCACCCAGGTTAGCATCTGTTAATTGAAACAAGTCAGTTGGTATCCCACAAATTCCTGGGGCCTTTCTTTTTGCCAGTGCCTTCAATACAGCTTCTATTACCTCCTTCATTACCAATTACTTCTGCTTATATGGTACTTCATGGTGACTCCGTGTATTCCCTCTATCTTCTTTTGATACTTTCGGGGTCATACAATATATTGCCCATAGCAGTGCCCAATGTATGCAAGACAAAACCTCACCATTCTGCTTCTGAAGAACATTCAGTAGTTGTACTTCTTTCATGACAGATTTGGCTATTCCCCTGGCAGCCCATGGTGTATTCCATACTCTTTGCCCCAAATTATACAGAATTGAAAGGCATTAGTTCTCCTGATTTATTGCCCAGCTTTCACGTGCATATGGGTTGATTGAAAATACTATTATTACTTGAGTGCAGAAGGAGCAGATGCAACGTGAGTGGGTGGGGTGGCAGAGTCTCACTTCTACTCTCTTCATAACGGGGAAATATCCTCATCAGTAATATCAATAGTACTAAAGAAATAGCCACATGGACAGATAGATATGCCACCCAACATACTCCTATTTCTGTGAATCTTTGGGTCCAGAGTTCACTGGAACTTGACTAACAGACTTTACTCACAGTTATGGGGTTTGTTAGGGAAATATGTTGGGGAGTCGGGAAGACAAAGAATATCACACAGTGCAAGTCCAGATTTAATCCATAAATCTCAAGCCAGATTAATAGCAAGACACAATTCCTCAATTAGTTTTGACTTTTTCTCAGTTAAAAGGTGAAAGTCTAGGTTCAGTTCAGCACCACAAATAAACGTCCGGTTTCCTCATTCACCCAGCAAACCTCGTCTTAGAGCAGTTACAAGTCAGTTTTTCATTCAGTTGTCTAGAAGCAAAACATTTAACTGTGGCTCCATCTTCAGGGTTTGTCTGGTTACACTTTGCCACAGTCTCTTCATAGCAGTGACACAGTCTATTCATACTATCTCCACCACTGTGTTTTGCAGTGTGCTTTCTTAATGGTCCCACAGGTGTTAATGATTTGAAACACTTTGTGTCTGCATTTAAGGTATCTTGAGACCATGCCCCAGCAAGGATTAACATAATAGATAAAAAAGCCAATTTTCAAGGTTTCTGATACCACATTAGATCATGCACAACTTTGCCATCAAAGTGTCAGCCTAGTTCTTTTGCAGATTTTCCCCAAATGCTATTTGATTTCCTTACTGCTGTTTTCCTGGGCATTAGTTGTGGATCCAAGTAGAATTAAAATCTTGACAGCAGTCTTTTTGGTTATTGTATGTTGCTTATTGATCCACTTGTTTTTTTTATTTTGTTCTTGACGTGTAATCCATACTGAAGACTTTAATATTTTCTTTTCATCTGTAAAAGTTCAGTTCTTTATATTTTCTGTAAGCATGGTGTGGCATCTAATTATTGCTAGTTCTGCAGTTCTACATTTTATATTTATGGTACAATTTTTTCTTTTAACTTTTGTGTTGTTTTTTGTAAAAGATAAGAAATTTAGGTAAGTTGTCTTTCTTATTTGTTTATGGATAAGCATTTGCCCCAGCACTATTTTAAAAGACTATTTTTTCTTCAGTGGATTGCTTTTGGACCTTTTCCAGAATTACTTGGGTACATTTCTGTACATCTGTTTCTGAGTTTTCTTTTCTGTTCCATTTATCTATGTATCTATCTCTCTACCAAGGCCAGTAGTTTATATCTATATAATAAATCTTCAAATCAAGTAGACTAATTTTTCCATTTGGTTCTTCTTTTGTAAATTTTTTTAGCTAGTCTAATTATATTGCCTTTTCACATACATTTTAGAATAATATCTGTGTTTAGAATGAATGAAAGTTATGTTATCAGTTTGAGGTGGATTAACACCTTTACCCTATTGTATTTTCTATGAAAATGATCTGTTTCTTCATTTATTTAGATATTTTAATTCTTGCATGAACATTATGTAATTCTCAGCATCTAATCTTATACATATCTTATTAGATTTAAGTGCAAACACTTTTCTTAAAATGTTTATAAATAGTATTTTCAATTTCAGTGTCTTGTGTTTCTGTTTGCTCAATATACAGGTTAAATAAGTATAGGAAAAGGATACAACCCTGATATTTCTTTATTTCGGTCACACAGTATCCCACTCTTTATGAACAACTGCCTCTTGATCTATGTACATCATGGTAGCATCATGGTAGTAATGGGAATAAATATCTTGGTTTATACATGTGTCCTTAATGTGGTGTCTTCCTCCTTTGTGCATAATTTTCAGTCCATGTCCTCCCTTTGTGTAAAATGTCCCTCAGAAGAGATCAGGATTAGATTAGGGTTAAAATCCATCCTACTATAGTAAACTTCATGTGATTTCACTGATAACAAAAGCAACGCTTTGGTTCCACACAAGGTCAGTCTTGTATTTCCAAAGATTAAGACTTCAGTATATCTTTTTTTGAGGATTCAGTTCATTCCATAACAACTAGGATGGACAATTGGTGACCAAATAATGCTTTCTTTCAGCCAATTTGACAGGTGCCAGGAAATAGCTTTGGCAATATAGGTCATTATTTTACTAACAGTATACTTCTTTACCTGTGATACAAATACTATAGTTAAACCAGCTAGCTAGGAAGAAAATTACCACTTGTACATGTGTTTACATGTAGTTCTTGGTGCCATTTACTCTTATATAACATTTTTCCCTTTTAGGGCTGTCCATAATAATCATTTCAATCTGATTTCCCTTACATAAAATGGTGAGAAGTTGGTATCATTTGTCTTGGGCTTCCTTCTCCACACTACTGTTGCCTTTGCTGTTACTGACCTTCTCATGTAGTTTTTACCATTGCAAAATTTATTTTCATTTTTAAATACCAGTGCAGCTACTATTTATAGGTGTAGGGAGTTGCATTAACTAGATTCAGAGCATAGACGTTTTGCCTGGGCTCCAAACCTGTTAAATGTAACCTCAGAATCCTTATTTTCCTGTAGAAATTAATAAGTGGAATGTATATAGCTTTCAAATAGTTCCTTAGGAATAGAGTAAAGGAGCTCTGGTAGCCTAATGATAAGAAGCTATACTACAATCCCAAAGACATCCAGTTTGAATCCACCAGCTACTCAGTGGGAGAAAGATTAGCAATCTTCTGGAATGCTGTTTTACTGTCTCTGAAAAACTATTGGAGAGTGAAGTCGTTCTGACTCAGTGAGCACACAACAATGAGCTAAACTAGTGTTTGGATCTTTGGTGCCATTTCACAACTCATCTGTTCTTCAATCATTAGTGTCCAGTGCCTCAAATAGTATAGGGACAGAGAAATAGTCTAGTTTTCACAAGAGAATACAGTAAAATATCAGATGCATTATTTCTTATCATGGAGTCACTATTTCCATTAAAATGTATGCTCACAGATTATCCTGATGTATAATGTCCAAACCACACCAGATAGCTAATCTTCCACCCTGAGCTCACCTGCATTCTGGGACTGTATTCTGTTGTCTTTAAAGGCAAGAGCTACTTTCTTCTGACTTCTCTTGTCTTTTAGTGAACTGTTCTTTCCTCCTTTCTTATTTTGTATCTCTGATGACTCCCCAGCCAGCCCCTTTCTGTACAGGTACTTCTCTTTGTCAAACACGTAAGGCAACCTGTAATTTTCCCAAACACAATACAAAGTCAAAAGAAAATATTTTCCCACTTACACAACTTTAAAGGCTTTGGGTTTTTGTTGGTTTTTTTTTTTTCTTTTTAATTGGTTTTCTTGGTCACACAAACACCTCTTTTACTTGTTTATAGGTAAGTGGTGATATTAGGTGCTCTTGAATCATGTATTACTTATAGTGACCTTGTGGATAGCAGATATGAACTCTGTCCTGTCCTTTGCTGATCTCACAAACTTTGACACACTCACTGTGTCAATCCATCTGGTTGAGGGCCTTCCTCTCCTTCACTGTCCCTCCACCTTTCCAAGCAAGTTATCCATCTCCAAGGAATATTCTCTCCTCACAGCATTCCTGAAGTATGTGAGCAGAGCTTCACCATCCTTGCCTCCAAGGAACATTGGATGCACCTTCTCCAAGGCGTATCTGTTCTTTTGGCAGTCCATGGGATAGTCAGTACTCTTCTCTAAGTCCACAGTTCAAAGGCATGAATTCATCTTCTATCATCCTTTTTTCGGCTCTCTCATGCTTTAATAAGTGACTTAAAAAACCATGGTCTGAATCAGGTGTACTGTCATCCTCAAACTCACATCATTGCTCTTCATTAATTTAGAGAGGTCCCTGATTGCAGACTTTCCCAGTCCAGTGTGTCTCCAAATTTGCTGAAACCAAGTATATTGATTGTGGATCCAAGTAAGATAAAGTTGTTGACAGTTTAAGTATTTTCTCACCTAGGATAATATTGCCTATTGGTGAGAATTTTTCTTTCTTTTTGTTTTTATGTTGAGATACGATCCATATTGAAGGCTGCAATTTGTTCTTCTACAGTAAGTGCTCCAACTTCTCCTACACTTGTAGCAAACAAGGTTGTGTCATTTGCTTATCAAAGGTTATTTATGAGTCTTCCCCAAATCCTGATGCCATATTCTTCTTCAGAGTCTAGCTTCTCAAATAATATCCTCATTATGTCAAATAATTTGCTCAGGATTGACCAGGTATGGAGAAAGAATACAACCCTGATGCATATTTTTCTTAATTTTAAACCATATGGTGTTTCCGTTGCTTTGTTTACACAACAGCTACTTTCTATAGACATAAATTTCACATGAACACATAAGTGTTCTGGGATTCTCATTCTTCTTAGTGTTAGCCATAATGTTTTGTTCTCCACGCAAATGCCTTTGCTTAGTCATTATAGGGCAGATAGATATTCTTCTGGGATTCTTTGCTTATAGCCAGGATCCATCTGATATCAGCAGTGATATTCCTGGTGCTATGGCCTCTTCTAAATCCAGCCGAGCAGTTCTCTGTGTACTATTCTAGCTGGGTTGTTTTGGGGTTTTTTATCATCTTCAGCAGTATTTTGCTTGCACATGATATTACTGCTGTTGTTTGATAATTTTCACATTCTGTTGAATCACCTTCCTTGGGAATAGGAACAAATATGGGTCTCTTCCAGTCAGTCTGCCAGGGATCTATCCTCCAAATTGACTGACATAGACTGAGTGCAGGGCTGCATCTAACATTTGCAACATGTCAGTAAGCATCCCATCAATTCTTGG
The DNA here is from genome assembly GCF_000299155.1 of Elephantulus edwardii. NCBI lineage: Eukaryota > Metazoa > Chordata > Mammalia > Macroscelidea > Macroscelididae > Elephantulus > Elephantulus edwardii. The sequence continues at coordinate 13,369,615 of NW_006399752.1, forward strand.
GGCCTTACTTTTTTGACAGTGCCTCCAATTGCAGCTTAAACTTCTTCCTTCCTTACTATTGGCTCTTGATCATATGGTCTTCCTGAAATATTTAAGTGTTGGCCAATTCTTTTTGGTACAGTGATTCTGTATATTCCCTCCATCTTGTTTAGATACTTCCTGGATCATTCAAGATTTTCCCCATAGCTTCTCTTGGGATGGGAAACTTGAAGCCTGATTTGTGTTTCAGCTCTTTAAAGTTGAGAAATGTGCTTGTTCTTCCCTTTTTATTCTCCAATTCTAGATCTCTTCTCGAGCTGCATTTTGAAATCGTCTGTTCAACTCAATAATTTCAACATCTTTTCCTTTGTTTCCTTTTAAATCTTACTTAAAATCAGTTTATTTTAAATTGATTAAAAGAACTTTTTGCAACTTTTTTTCTAGTTCCCCTAAGTTACCTTTAGCGTTAGATTTGTTTTAGAATATGTTTAGGGTATAGAGTTTCAAACATCAGTATCCTTTATATGAAAATTGGAATAGAGCCAACAATTTTTTTTTTCAGCAAATCTATATATGAAAGATATGTATACAGATGCATGTAACATCTAGATAGGGCAGATGAATTAAGAATTGTGTTGCTTGTCTTTAAATGACAAGTGGATTTTCCACTATAAAACAGCTAACATTATAAAGGTAAATTAAAGGCATATGGAATATTTATGATTTTGAAGCACAATAAGTATGGATGGTTGCATAAAAAAAATTTAAAAAGTAAAAAAAAGATAAAAGTTTTCAATTCCTTTGAAAATAAGTGAAAATTTACAAATTATCTATTTGTACACAAAAATTCCAAATTATGATTGACAGAAGTTTTTAACACTTATTTAATGTTACTTGACACTGTTCATAGGAGTGGAATTGTGTGTAATAACACACTTAGTTAACACACTGCTCAAAGAACTATAGGTTCCAGCAAAGAAAATGCTAGAATTTTAACTCTAAGACTATAGTCATAACAGTGTCTGTTTAAAACCTTGTAAATAAGCACTTTAACTTTTTATGCTGTCTTCTTGACATGACTATAACCTAGCAAATAATAATACCTGTCTTGTGTCTATATTTCATATTATGATTTTTTTATTGCCATCCAACAGATGTTCATTGTATTTCTGAATGTAGGCTGCTGTGTTCTTTCAACAGACTGCAGATGTAACCAAACTAAATCGTTAGTTTTGAGAGTAATTACTAAAATTAAAAGTTTTGATATGTAAAGGTTAGATTTTTATTATACTGTAAGACATTTTAAGAGGAAATATACTTAAAATTATACATTAATGATTATTTTTCGATAGTCAATATCTTTGAAATGCTTTTCCCTCAGACTGGTGGTTTAATGCCTTATATTCATTCACTCTTTATTGTGTCCCATTCTGTGGCATAGATTTCCTTGCTGAAACAAAATCTGGAGATGCAGCTTTCTCAGTCTCAGACGTCTCTGCAGCAGCTGCAAGTCCAGTTTACACAGGAACGACAGCGGCTCACGCAGGAGCTTGAAGAATTAGAGGAACAACATCAACAAAGACATAAGTCCTTAAAAGAGGCACATGTCCTTGCTTTTCAGACTATGGAAGAAGAAAAAGAAAAGGAACAAAGAGTAAGTTTAATATTCAGAGTCCACATGTTTTCCAATAGCCCAATAATTAATTAACTTTCAAAGTCTTTTTTGAAAAAAATTTATTTTATACTGGTTTACATACAAAGTTTATAAAGTTTATATACATTGTTTTTCACACTGGACCTTTCCTTTTTTCTTTACCGGTACCTACCTACACCCATCAAATTATGCGACCCTATACTTAAGCCTTCCCCTCTCTTCCTTGGATCCTTGTACATGAGCTATAATAATGGTCCTATATGGTATTTGTCTTTATGAAACTGAGTTAGTGCATTTAGCATAATGCTCTCCAGTCCCTCTCGTGTTAGGTAGTAATTTACAAAATCTTTGCTCCTGCATGTTGCATAGTATTCCATTGTGGGAATGTACCATAATTTCTCAGTAACTCTTTATTTTTTGCTTGGAAATCATAGGTTCCTTAATTTAGGGGTTTCTCTAGTTGTAGCTGCTCTTGGGAGTAATAGTGTT
>NW_006399752.1:13372596-13384626 GCF_000299155.1 Elephantulus edwardii
GAAGCTGTGAACAATCTCAATCTCTTCGCCATCCATCCTGATGCTACCAATTGGTCCAGTGGTGAGAATCTTTGTCTTCTTGACATTAAGCCTCAGTCCATACTGAAGGCTGCAGTCCTTGACCCTCTGCAGCAAGTGCATGAGGTTCAAACTTGATATATAGAAAAATATATATTCAAGAAATACATATGTAGAGATTATATAGTATATCTTTATATACATTTTCAAAGTCTATAAGTAGTGACATAACAATAGTTCTGTCAGAAGATACTCAAATGATTCAGATTAATCACAGGTTTAAGATCTCCCCACATTCAGTTCTGAGTTCATACATTCATTTAATATAATGTTGTTGTTTGTTCATTTGCCATGGAATCAGAACTGACCCCCTAGCTGATCCTCCAGCAGGTTTTCAGAGACTGTAAAGCACAAGGGAAGAGATTGTTTTTCTTTCTCTTGTGGAGCAACAGGTGGGTTCAAACTGCCTGCCTCTGGGTTGGCGGCACAACTTCTTTCAACTTGGCCACCAAAGCCCCTTTATGTTGATTTTGGCTTAATTGATTTTTAACACTTTTGTTCCCCACTTATTCCAAGGATCTTAAAATTACGACAAAGATTTAATAGAAAAATAAAGTTTTGAGCACCACATTTACCTACTCCTCCCTTATCTACTATTTTGTTAGTTGAAATTTTATTTTTATGACTATAATAAAAACTATATCATGAATTAGCATTGTATGCCTGGCGGCAGTAACAAAGGTGCAGGATGAGAATAATGCTGGCTCAGGCAGTTAAGGTTGTGTGTCAGCTTGGCTAGGCCAGGATTCCCGGTGGTTCTAAAGTTGTACAAAGATGTACTTTCCAGTTCTGTGGTGCTCTTACATGGATTTTCATATAATACCCATTTATGCATAGTGCTCTGATCTTTGGAGCCTAACCATGTCAGTAAGTGAGGAGTGTCATTACCAATTTAGAGTGTTCCTTAATCCTTTACTTAAGTGCAGGCATCATTATAAGAAATGGAATACTATGAAGAAATTATTTTTAAAATAAATAATATTCTTTTAAAACATTAAAGTGTCTAGACAATAAGTTAATATTTTATTGGTTTTATACAGGAAGTTAAGGAAATCCCTTTGGTTAAAAACTAGGCATGGTTAGATTGCTAAGTAGTTTATCCTTTGAATACTATTTATAAATCCAAATAACATATCCATTCTCATGTTAGTACTCATGTTATATTAAACTTAAGTCATTCTTCACAAAAAAATGGGAAATTACAATTTTACTGTATTGTCATTAGGTAGAAACGCTGCTTTAGTAACATGATTTAAACTAAAAATCCATTCTTTTACCTATTTTCAAAGAATTTATGGGTTTTTTTCCTACATAAAGATACTTCAAAGAGGAGAAATAAAGTTGTTAACTACTATTTTTTTTAAATTGCCCTCTAGAACAGTGGTTGAAAAAAACCACACCTGAATTACATTGTACTCTCTTTCTCAGAAAACTTACATGTTCTCAATTATATCAATTGTATTTTAAATTATCTTATTGGTAAAATTGAACTTTTCAATATAACTTTCACCCTGTGGCTACATAGCTTCCTTTTTTCATAACCACATGTAGTCTTACATCTCCAGCCTAATTTTTTTCCCTTTGTTCAATTAAAAAAAAATTGGTTTGCATATAATCACTCATATACATCATGTTCCATACGTGTACTTTATGTAAAATCATTCATACATATTGTATTTTATATAATTAATTACCATTTTCCTGTCCTAGCTGAAAGTAAAAAATATGAGAAGAATGTGTATTTATGCTTTATTGATTATGCAGAGGAGTTTGCCTGGATCATAACAAGTTGTGGCTGACATTGAAAGGAATGGGAATCCCAGAGCACTTAATTGTGCTCCTGCGGAACCTGTACCTGGACCAGGAGGTAGTTGTGTAAACAGAGCAGGGGAATACTTCATGGTTTAAAATTGAGAATGGAGTGGGTCAGGGTTGTATTCTCTCTCCATACCCATTCAGTCTGTGTGCTGAGCAAATTATCTGAGAAGCTGGACTCTATAAAGAGGAGTGTGGCATCAAGATTAGAGGGAGACTCATCAATAACTTGAGTTATGCAGATGACACAGCCATGCTTGCTGAAGTTAAGGAGGACTTGACACACTTGTTGCAGAAGATCAAGGAATGCAGCCTTCAGTATGGATTGTATCTCAGTATCAAGAAAACAAAGAGTCTCCCTACTAGACCAATAGGCAGTGTCATGATGCGTGGAGAGGCATTGAAGCTGTCAACAGCTTCATCTTGCTTGGATCCACAGTTAACTCTCTTGGTACCAGCAGTCAGGAAATAAGGAGACATGTTGCACTGGGAAAATATGCAGTTATGGGCTTCTCCAATTTATTGAAGAGTATTGATGCCAGTTTGAGGACTAAGGTGCATCTGATTCAAGTCATGGCATTTCTGATTACTTACTATGCATGTGATAGCTGGACAGTTAACAAGAATGACAGAAAAAAGAATTGACACCTTTGAGCTGTGGTACTGGAGAAGAGCACTGAACATCCCACGGACAGCCAAGAGGATGGACAGATATGTCTTGGAGAGGGTGCAGCCAGAGTGCTCTTTGGAGGCAGGAATGATGAGGCATTGCCTCACATACTTTGGACATAGTGCTAGGAGAGGCTTTTCATTGGAGAAGGACATGATACTGGGAAGGGTGGAGGGTCGGCAAAGGAGAGGAAGACCCTCAACTGATGGATTGACACAGTGACTGCTGCAGTGGGCTCTCGTGTGTCAGGAAGTGTGAGGATGGTGCAGGATAGAATAGAGTTCCGGTTGTATGTTCATAGGGTTGCTATGAGTCATACGTGACTCAGCAGCACCTAAGAACAACATTTGTACTAATGAGCCTGATTTAGTTCACTCGGCATAATGCTCTCTAGACTCTCCCATGTTATGTAGTATTTTATGACATCGTTGTTTCTTAATGCTCTGGCTAGATTTCCAAGTTAAACACCCGAAAGGCTTTAAGTTTACTTTTCTAGTTACCTGTTCATAGATCTTTTGTTTCTGATCTCATTTGCAGGACCAAAGAATGACCATGGAAATGAGCTACAAAATATTTGATATGGCTAGAGTTATAAAAGCTTTCATTTCTCTTTAGAAATATTTCCTTATTAGTTCCTCCTTCCCTGCTTTCCTACAGCTAAGTCTGTACACACAAAGGAACTGTTCATTAATTTAAGGTAGTTTTCACCCCTTAGCAGCTTTAGGAAATTATTTTATTTGAAAACTGCCTTAGGTAAAGTTTTATTTCCAATTCAAATAAAACACATAGAATCAGACCAGTTTCATTATGATTTATTTTGACCTACTGATTTATTTTCTGATGGTGATTATCTTATATCTAATTTTATTAAAATGAACTAAAAATGCCTAGTATATCCTTAGGAATGAATTTTAGCTATTTTCTATTTCATTTGCATTTTTGCTCCTATATTTTATTATAATATTTTAAATTTGTTTCTTATTTTCTAGGCTCTTGAAAACCATTTACAGCAAAAACATTCTGCAGAACTTCAGTCACTAAAAGATGCACACAGAGAGTCAATGGAGGGCTTCAGGATAGAAATGGAACAAGAACTTCAAACTCTTCGGTTTGAATTAGAAGATGAAGGAAAGGCTATGCTTGGTATGATTGTTTTTATGTTACAATTCTGTTATTTTATTAACTTGGGTTTTTATTAATTTACTGGTTTGCTTACAAAGTTCATATATATTGTGTTTTACACTATTCTTCATTCACTGTTTCATACAATTATTCCCATGCATTATGTTTTATAAAATTAACTAACATTGAACTATGCCCATCATTACCCTGTCTTTTCAGGTGCTGCCGGATTTTTCCCATTTCTTTTACCCCCTCTTTCCATCCACCAAATTGTGTAACGCTGTAGTTTCAGACCTACCCATCCTCACCCTCTGTTCCCACCCCATCCTCCCTTGGGTCCCCATACCTGTTTTACTAGTTATGCTTCTGTTTTTACAATAGTCGTCTTATGAAGTAATTTGCCCTTATGAGACAGAGTTAGTTCACTCAGTCTCTCCGAAGTAATACAGTATTTTTCAAAATTGTTACTCTCAAGTGCTGCATTGCATTCTGTTATGTGAATGTACCACAATTTCTCAACCGTTCAGTTGTGATTGGCCATTTGGGCCTTTTACATGTTCTTGGATGGTGAATAATGCTGCTATGAACATTGGTGTACAGATCTCTGTGTCACAGTTCTAATTTCCCTGGGGTATATTCCTAGTAGTAGAATAGCTGAGTCATAAAGAGTTCCTATGTTCAGTTTTTTTGAGGAAATGCCAAACTGCCTTTCAGAGGGGTTGTACCATTTTACAATCCCACCAACAATGTATGGGACTTCTCACTTTTCCACATTCAGTTCAACATTTATTGCTTGCTGCTCTAGTAAACTTTGTCACTTTTACTGGAATGAGACGGTATCTCATTATGGTTTTGATTTTCATCTCTCCAGTGATTTTTATATGCTTGGTATTTATTAAAAATTATCTTGCTATGTTTATTTGTAATTTCTTCCATTTAAAGTTTAAAAAATTCATGATGTTTTATTTTTAAGTTTTAAAACATCAGAGTATTTTGTTCATATTGCACATTTTATATACAGTTACTCAGCATGTGGATATGATACAGTAGCACAAGTAGAACACAAAGTAAAGCGGAGTTGAGTTAGCTGTTTGTACACTCTGGCAGTGGAAGTAATATCTAGCATGGGAGTGATTGTTCAGTCCCTTGAGATATGATTTAACAACCTCTTTGTTGACTAAAGAGAGCCCTGGTGGAATAGTCAGTGAGGCATTGTCCAGCTAACCCAAAGTTGTGCCTTACTGGCAGTTCGAATCCACAAGCTACTCCAAGAGAGACAGTCGCCTTCCATGTGATTTAGTCTCTGAAAACCTGTTGGAGGGATCAGTTATGAGTTGTTTCCCACTCAGTGGCAGTAAGTTGTTGACAAAAGGTCATCTTTGTTTTGAAGTTAAATCTTTTTAGATCATTTTAGATTTACATGCAGTTATGTTCATATACACTTTACAGAGTTCCCTAATGATAATGTCTCACAAACTCTTGTGCAGCATCACAACTTAGGATGTTGGCATTTGTCTAGTTAAGGATCCAGAACCTTTTTACTACCATAAACTTCCTTTGTGTTACTCATTTATGATATACCCACATCCCTCTCCTTCCCAACTTTAACTACTGACAGCCATTAATCTGTTTTCCATTTCTATAATTTTGCCATTTTAAGAAATTATAAAATATTATATATAAATGGTAAAATCATATGAAACATTTTAAGATTGATTTTTTTTCACTCTGCTTAATTCTCTAGAGGTTCATCTAGGTGGTTATTTATATTAATAGTTTCTAAGTTTTTATTGATGAGTAGTATCCCTAGCATGGAAGTTCCAGTTAACTCTTTGCCTAGATACTTAACATTGGCTATATTTTTTCTAAACTATTTTAGTTCTATGTCTTCCTTTTAAGCCAAAGTTTTTATACTCAAGTTAAATTTTGAGTTTATATTTATATACATAAGGTAGGGGATTTAGGTTAAAGTTAATTTTCTGTTTATAGGTATCTCTTTGTTCCAGCACCACTTTAAAAAGCTAACTTTCCTTCATTGATTTGTATTTGGACCACTGTCAGAATCATTTGGCATATTTGTATGGGTCTGTATCTGAGTTCTCACTTCTGTTCCATTGGCCTATGTGTCTTTCTCTTTAGCAATAACCACACAGTCTATAATAAATATTAAACTCTGATAATGGATTCCTTCCATTTTATTCTTTTGCAGGTTATTTCAGCTAGTTTATTTCTATTATATTTTCATATAAGTTTTGAAATAATCCTGTTTCTGAAATTACTGTATTATCAGTTTAGGGACTCTGTTGAATCTGCCAGTCCACAAAAATGGTCTGTCCTTTGTCATTTTTTTAGATCTTTCATTTCTTTCACCATCATTGTATAATTTTCAACATGTAATCCTATACACATACTAGACTGACATGTAAATATTTCTCGCTCTTTTTTTGGATATAAATGGTATTTTAAAATTTCACTAGCATTGCTAATATGCATAAATAAAAAAATACAATTGAATTTTTAGTTTCTCTTAGTCTATGATAGTTCAGAGCTCATTTATTAATTCTAGACATTTTTTCACAGCAGCTTTAGGATATTCTAGGTGGTTGTTGTTGTTATGTGCCATCGAGTCATGTGTGACTCATAGCGACCCTGTGTACACCAGCCCTGAACCCTGTTCTATCTCTTCCCAATCTTATTGTCTAGTTCAGAGTTTACCCTTTAATCTTTTTTGTAAAAATTCCATGAGCATTTTCAAAGTATACGTATTCTACTATAATTGTTCTATAAATGTTGAATAGACCCTATTGACTGAGATTGTTGCTGAGTTCTGTATTATTGATAATTTTTTTTTTTTGGTCTCGATGTTCTCTTGGTTATGGAAAAATGGGTGTTAAAGCCTCCAACCCTGACAGTTTTTGTTTTCTATATTTGTAGCTCTGTTATTTTGTGAGTATATATTTAGGATTACTGTTGACCTAATTGTAAGGAACTGCACTGCAAACCCAAAGGCAAGCCTTTTGAATCCATGAGCTGTTTCACAGGAAAAAGATGAGCATTCTTTTCCTTTGTGGGTTACTGCCTCTGAAAACCTGCTAGAGGTCAGCTATGAGTCAGTGGCACATAGCAACGTATATTCTTGAGGAATTGACTTTTTGATGATTGTTGTTGTGTAACATATAGTCCAAACTGACGCAGAGTTGACCCTGCAGTGGGTTTTCTGAGGCAGTTAATCACACGGGAGGAGATTGTCCATCTTTCCTCCCGCAGAGCAGCTGGTAGATTTATACTGCATACCTTTAGGATCGCAGTGCAGTTTCTTGCCACTAGGCCATCAGAGCTCCCTTTTGAACTCTACTTTCTTGTAGTGGTGATGGTTAGTTGCTTTCAAATTGGCTCAGCAGAAAGAAATATTGTCCAGTCCTATGCAATTGTCATGGTACATGGTAGGCTCAGTTCCATTGTTTGCAGCCATGGGGTACTTTGAGTGCCTTCCAGCCTAACAGGCTTATTTTCTAGCACTGTATATTCTGTTGTGATCCATGAGGTTTTCATTGACTAATTTTCAAAAGTCAATCAGCAGGTTTTTCTTACTCGTCTGTTATAGCTTGAAAGCTCAGCTAAACCTCTCTAACATGAGTGACTCTGCTCGTATTTGAAACACAAGGGCCCAGCTTCTAGCATCATAGCAAGCCACCATAGTACAACAAATTAACAGAACTGTAGTGGATGGTATTTTAATAGGTGCATTTTAAATAATAATTTTTACTCTTTATAATTTTATCTAATATATCAATAATATTTTGAAATGTGCTGAACATCTTTTTTTTCCTTGGCTGCCAGCTTCCTTGCGCTCAGAATTAAATCATCAACATGCAGCTGCAATTGATTTGTTACGGCATAGTCATCATCAAGAACTGGCAGCTGCTAAAATGGAACTAGAGAGAAGCATAGATATCAGCAGAATGCAGGTAAATAAGAATATCCTATTATTCTATGAGCATTTCTTAAATGGGAATATACTGAATGTTGTCAGTTTAAAAAAAAATATTTTCAGCCATATGTCAAACAGATGTAGGCACACCCATGTTCACTGCATTATTCACAGTACCAAAGAGATGGAAGTAATGCAAGTGCCTATCAATAAACAAATGGATAGAAAAAATATGGAACATCTGCAACAGTGAATGAATGGAGATCTGCAGCAGTGAATGAATGGAAATCCAAAGTCTCTGGAAACTTTTATTCAAATTAATAATAATAAAAATTTATGAGCAAGAAAAACTATGAAACATCCACACAATGGAATACCATGCAACACTGGAAACAATGAAATAGTAAAAGATGACACTCATGGGAGAGCCTAGAGGATAGTATACTAAGTGAACTATCTCAGTCACAACAGGACAAATACTTCTTAACACTGCTGTTATAAAATAGGACAGACATGAAGGGGTTGGACAGGAAATGGTAAAAGAGTGGATAGATAGTTCAACCCTGCATTAGAACAAATGAGGGAAAGAACCATCTAAGAGAAATATATTATTATGAATTATATGTATGAGAACAATATGGAATAAGGGGTATACATTGGAAGGGGAGCTAGAATGGGGAAGAAAATGAGAGGAAATTATTGATTTATTTATTACTAATAATAAAAGAAAAAGTAAGATGTAATAGTAGGCATAGATCAATGGTGATTTTTTTTTGTATGAAACATAGTGTATGAGAATGATAGCTTGAAACATAATATGAGTGAAGGAATGTGCTAAATAAAGTATATATGAATGAAGCACAATGTATACAAATTTTGTATGCAGACAAATAAAAAATTTAAAAAAATTCTGAAAACAAAACAAAAATATTTTGGAATAATTAGTGTTTTTATAAGTTATTATTTACTAATTTTATTGAAGAGTTTTAGAGTATATTGGACATAAAATTGGATCTTAGCAACTTTCAAGATTTTGCATTTTGGGCCTATCCTGAGTAAGTGAACAATAAAATAGGAATATTGAGGATAAGACGCTATAAATAGTGTTGACCAATAGAACTTAATATAAGTCACTATAACGTAACAGATAAGTCTAGTTCTGCAGTCACTAGCCATGTTGAACCAAATATCACTAGTTCAACCAGAACTTTTTTGTTAGAAGCTCAGTTCTTTATTATTATTATAAGCATAAAATTTTTATATATTACAAATGTGCATTTTCTCTGTATCTGTAGCATACAAATAAAACATAAACATATATTTACTCCAGGTCTTTACAAATCTTTTAAAATTCTTAAAAGGTAATACATTAATTTATTAAAATAAACAAAAACAAAACCTAATACATGTTCTGGTCATGAACTGAGTTTCTTCTCATGGTTGACAAGTTCCTTTCCTACTGCAGTGATACCTAGTTTATCACAAGCTTTTAACACGTTGCCACAAATGACGACTGTAGCCATCCTGCACATTTTAATGCATTAAAATGAATGTTGATGAATATTCTAGTGGATTGACATTTTTGATCAGCTGTTCTCAAGAAATATAGTTGAGACACTTGTTGGTTGCACAAATAAATGTGGAAAGCATTTATTTGAAACCAAGCATTCTGTAACAAGAAATACAATTTCATATGGCAATCATAAACAATTGGAAAAAAAAAGTGTTTTTAAGCATGATTGTCAATTTGAAAGTGTGCGGCAACATGTTAAAATAAGACTATTATATGTATGCACATACAGAATATATCATTACACCTCATTTTATATATACATATATGTGATTTGAGGTAGATATTGGCTTTTAAAATGCCATTTACAACATGGACTATTGAATAACATGTTAATTTAGCAATAGCTTTCCAAGCCAGGCTCAAAATTTTGATGTCCTAATACTGCTTGCAACATCCCAAAGTATGTCAGACAAAGCATCAAAATCCTTGCCTCCAAGGAGCAGCAGCCTGGTTTTATCCTCTCCGGGAAGAACCTGTTCATTCTCTTAGCAGTCCATTGTATATTCAGTACTCTTTTCCAGCACCACAGCTCACAGGCATCAATTCTTCTTCTATCCTCCCTAGTCATTGTCCAGCTCTCTGATGCATAGCAAGTGATTGCAAAGACCATGGCCTGTATCAGGCGCATCTCAGTCTCCAGACTGACATCATTGCTCTTCAGTACTTTGTAGAGGTCTCTGACAGCAGACATTCACAATGTAATACTTTTTATAATTTCCTGGCTGCTGGTAACAAGCGTATTGATTGTGGAGCCAAGAAAACGATAAAGCTGTTAATCTTGGTGCCATCTATCTTGATGCTGTCAGTTGGCCCAGTCATGAGAATCTTTTGATTTCTTGATACTGAGCTTCAATCCATATGGAAAGCTGCAGTCCTTGACCTTTGGCAGCAAGTGCTTCAGGTCCTCCCCAGTTTCAGCAAGCAGGGTTGTCATCTGCATAACACAGATTGTTGATGGGTCTTCTTCCAGTTGTGATGCCACATTTATCCTCATACAGACCAGCCTCCTGGATAATCTGTTCTGCATACAGATTGAAAAGGTGTGGGGACAGAATACATTCCTGGAGTATATCCTTCCCAATTTTGAACCATAAAGTATTTGATTGCTCTGTCTTAACAGCTGCCTCCTAGTCCAAGTATAGGTTTCACATAAGCACAATTAAGTGTTCTAGGATTCCCATTCTTCTCAGAGTTAGCCACAGTTAGTTGTGGTCCCAACAGTCAAATGCCTTTGCACAGTCAATTAAATACAGATAAACATTCCTCTGGTACTCCCTACTTTCAGCCAAGATCCATCTAACATTAGCTACAATATCCCTAGTACCATGGCCTCTTCTAAACCCAGCCTGCATTTCTGGCAGTTTTCTGTTGATGTGCTTTTACAGTTGTTTTTGGATAATCTACAGCAGAATATTGCTTGCATTTGATATTTATGATGAATGGGAACAAATATAGATCTCTTCCAGTCAGTTGGCCAAGTGATTATACTCCAGATTTCTTGACACAGTTTGGTGAGCACATCTAGAGCAGCATCTGTTTGTTGAAATATATCAATTGGTACGCCGTCAATTTCTGGGGCCTTGCTTTTGCCAGTTCTTTCAGAGCAGCTTGAACTTCATCATCACCACAGGCTCTTGCCTATACGATGTTTCATGAAATGCTTCTGTGTCCACCAATTCCTTTTTGTATAATGACTCTTTATACTCTTTCCATCTTTTATTACTTCCTGGATCATTTAATATTCTGCCCAAAGCATGCTTAAGAATTGCAACTTGAGGCTTGAATTTCTTCTTCAGTACCTTGATCTTAAGAAATGCTGAGCTATTTCAGTCCCTTTGATTTTCTGACTCAAGTTCTTTTCACATGCCATTATAATACTTTACTTTGTCTTCCTGTGATGCCCTTTGACATCTTGGAGAGGAACGTTATGCTTGAGAGGGTGGAGGATCAGCTCAGGAGAGGAAGACCCTTGATGAGATGGATTGATATATATATATAGTGACTAAATAATGGGGGTTGGGATGTCAGTGAGATTGGCACAGGATAGAGCAGGGTTTAGGGCTGTTGTACATAGGGTCGCTGTGAGTTGCAGGTGACTTGAAGACATACAACAACAACAATGCTGCTTATTAGAAAAAAAGAACAAAGAGAAGTGAAGAAAATAAAAATCTCGATAATGAAATATTACCCCAGAAGATTAGCAGATCCCATGAATAGAGTTTCCACTAACCATCAGGGGCCAGATGATGCCCAGTTACTCCTATCAACCACCTGATCAGGATAGAAAGTCATAGACAGAGTAGGAGAGAACCAGAAAATTAAATTCAAAATCAGAAGATGACTGGACTTTATAATGGAAATTGGTAAAACTCACAAGACTATGGTCCTTAAGATCTTTGGACCTGGAATCGAACCCACATCCAGGTGTCATCTTTCAGCCAAGCAACAGACTGGTCAGTAATGTGAACAGTTACAGCTGTGAGGAAGGTACTACTCAGAACAACCAACCAAACAAGATTAAACAGGCAGCATTTGCCCCAAACCAAAGTTCAAACAGCAAGAAAGATGGGTTAATGGAAATGAGGAACCAAGGGAGGAAGTTCAACCAAATTTTTATCTTAATTAATTTAAAATTATGTTAATGATTGATAAAATTTGTTATGTTAACGTAAACTAACTTAGACTGTTGTATTAGGTAGTCATTTTAAAACTAGAAGCAGGTCAAAGAACACAAGTATCTAACTCACTGCCATCAGCTGACTCAATAGGATCCCTCTAGTAGGGAGTTCTAGTGGCTTGCTGGTAAAAAAATTGCACTGTGAATGCAAAGGTATGTGGTTT
>NW_006399752.1:13385696-13386916 GCF_000299155.1 Elephantulus edwardii
TCATGCAAGAAGAAGGCTACCTCACAACCTACACAGGCACAAAGTAAGATGTCACACACAAAAAAGTGACACAGTGTCAGTGGATTTCCTCAAGCCAGAAAGTTTGATGGAACTTTCTGACACAGATTTTAAAAGACAAGTGATTGAATATTTTCAGTGGGTGAAAGACAAACTTGAAGAATTACAGGACACTGCAAGCAAAAACCAGGAGGAGCTTAAAAAAAATCTAAAACAACTCTGATAAAACAAATGAGGTGTTAGAGGCTCTGGAAAAATGAGAAACCGCAATCCCAAATATGAGGTCCAATGTTTCAGAAACTGTCAACATGATGGAGGGACACATGAACAGAGTTGAAGAGATGGAACACAGAACCAGTGAACTAGAATATAGAATTGTCACAACTGATTTTCTATTAAAAAAGCAGAATCAAAAAGGAAGGAAAAAGGAAAAAAAACAAACCATAAGAATAATGTAGGACACTATCAAGAGAAATAATATGCACAACATTGGAATCCCAGAACAGGAGAAGCAAGTAAAGGCACCAAAAAAGTTGTGAAAGAATTACTAGAGGAAAACTTCCCAGGTATAATAAAGACTGAGAGATATGTGTTCAAGAAGCTGAGTGAACACCATATAGAATTGACCCCAAAAGAAAAACACCAAGGAATATCATAGTCAAATTTGCCAGAATCAAAGATAAGGGAAGAATTCTGAAAGCAGCAAGAGAAAAATAAAGAGTGACCTGTAAGGAAGAGCAAATAAGATTATGTGCCAATTTCTCAGCAGAAACCGTGCAAGCAAGAAGACAGTGGAATGACATGTATTGAACACTCAGAGAACACACTGTTAACCAAGAATATTGTACCCAGCAAAACTGTCCATTAAATATGAAGGAGAAAGCAAGATTACCAGAAAAACAGAACCTAACAGAGTTTGTAAAAACAAGACCAGTGTTGCAGGATACACTGAGAGACATCTTTCTTACAGAGGTGCCACAGAAAGCATGATGGACCAAAATAACTAGCAACAACACTAAAAGAACTGAACAAAAGTATAGCAATAAAACCTTGCCTCTCAATAATGACAGTGAATGTAAATAGTTTAAATGCACTGTTGTTATTGTTGTTATGTGCCGAAGAGTCACTTGCAACTCATAGTGACCTTGTGTACAACAGCCCTAAGCCCTGCTCTATTCTTTGCCAGTCGCACTGCCTCTGAC
>NW_006399752.1:13389546-13412894 GCF_000299155.1 Elephantulus edwardii
CTATCAGCTCTCCTATTCAATATTGTATTGGAAGTCTTAGCGATAGTAATAAGACAAGAGAAGGAGATAAAAGGTATCCAAATTTGCAGAGAAGAAGTAAAATTGTCTCTATGTGCAGATGATGTGTTAATATACTTAGAAAACCCTAAAGAATCAGCAAAAAAACTACTGGACATAGTTGACCAATCTAGGAAAGTGGTAGGATACAAGATCAACATATAAAAATCAATTAGATTTTTCTACAGTGAGAAAGAGAATACAGAACTGAAGCTAACAAATACACAATAGCTAATCACAAAATTAAGCACTTGGGAGTAAATCTAACTAGAAACACAAAGGAGCTATTAAAAGAAAATTAAAAAACATTACTACAAGAAAAAAAAAGAGACCTGGAGAAATGGAAAAATATACCTTGCTCTTGGATAGAAAGCCTCAATACTGTAACAGTGAAAATACTACCAAAGGCAATTTTCACATTTAATGCAATCCCAATCCAAATACCAATTGCCTTCTTCAATGAGATGGAAAAAGCCATCTCCAATTTCATTTGTAATGGAAGGAGGCCCCGAATAAGCAAAGCACTCCTTAAGAATAGAAGAACGGTAGGAGGTATCTCACTCCCTGATTTCAAATCCTGCTACACTTCCATGGTGGTCAAGATAGTAAAGTGGCAGGATACAAGATCAACATACAAAAATCAATTTTATTTCTCTACAGTGACAAAGAGAATACAGAACTGGAACTAAGTATAACAACAGACACATAGATCAATGGAATAGAATTGAGAACCCGGAAATCAGCCTTTCTACCTATGGTCAACTTACTTTTGTCAAGGAGATAAAAAAACAGTCAAGTGGGGAAATTACAGCCTTTTTAACAAATGGTGTTAGCAAAATTGGAAAATTGTTTACAGAAAACTCAAATAAGACCCACACTTCACTCATACACAAACATAAACTCAAAGTGAATCAAGGACCTAGGACTAAAACCAAGGTCTATAAACTTCATTAGAGAAAAGCTTGGAAGAACTCTAGAAGCCCTAATCCACAACATGAACAGTCTTCCAAACATCCTGGAAAACCTACAACCAGAAGGGGATAAAATAGGTGAATGAGACCTTCTAAGAATCAAATCCCTATGCACAACCAAAAACTTCTCCAGCAGGGTTAAAAGGAAAATCACAGACTGAGGAAAAAATATTTGGTAATGACATATCTGATAAGGGACTTAAATCTAGAATTTAGGATATACTCAAGCGGCACAATAAGATAAACAACCTAATTGCAAAATGGGCACAGAATACGAACAGACACACTTCACCAAAGAAGACATTCAGATGACAAACATGTGAAGAAATATTCAAAATCCTTAGCTCTAAGGGAGGTGCATATCAAAACAACTATGAGATATCTACTCACCTCAGTAAGAATAGCTAAATTTAACAGAGCATCAAACAACAAATGCTGACAAGGTTTTGGAGAAGCTGAAACTCCTATTCACTGTTAGTGGGAGTGTAAAATGATGTAAACACAGTGGAAAGCAGTATGGCACTTTCTCAAACAGTTGCAAATAGAAATACCATTTGACCCAGCAATTCTACTACTGGGAATATATCCTAACGAAACTGTAACTGCCACCCAAGTAGATATATGCATACCCATGTTTATTGCCACTTTGTTCACAATAGCAAAGAGTTGGAAACAACCTAAGTGCCCATCAACAAACGAATGGATTAAGAAACTGTGGTATATTCACACAATGGAATACTACTCAACATTGAAAAACTAGGAACTCATTAAATATTATACAAAATGGGTAACCCTGAAGGACATTATGTTGAGTGAAACATCCCAATTACAAAAGGGCAAATACTACATAATGCCACTGTTATAAAACAGGACTGACATTGGGTTTGGGGGAAACCTAAGAGGGGATAAATAATGTACACTACGTTGAAACAAATGAGGGAGAAAACTGTTTAAAAGGGACAAATGATTAGGTATTATTTGCATGGCAAGAGTCCAAAGTAAGCACTGCAAAGTAAAGTGGAATGGGAGGGGGGATTGTATAACACTGAAATTTTTTTTTCTTTCTCGAAGAGAGAAGACAGCTGAGGGGGAGAGTGGGCCGGGAGGAAAATGTGCAACAATGAATGAATGGAAATCCAAGTTCTTTATAATCTTTCATTACAATTTCAATTAAAAAAAAGAAAAATACTTCCCCTGCATCACTGACAAGCCTATTGCCACAGTCACTGTGTTAGTCCTTCTTTTTGAGTGTCTTCCTCTCCCCAATCCTCCATCGTTCCAAGCATGATATCTCTTTCCAAGGAATAGCCTCTTCTAAAACATGCCCAAAACATACGTCACAAACTTGAGCACTCCAACTACACTTTCTCCAAGATATAACTGTTGTTTTGGCAGTCTTTGATGTTTAAGGGTTTATTGTTCAAAATGGCTTCTTTAGTCATTGATTGTCTTTGCCATGTGGCTAGTTGAAATATGCAAATAAGGGGATTGGCTAATCTCGCCACTAAATTGAGCAGATTCCATGGCAGATTTGAGGGAATCTTGGCACTGGTGAAGAAGAAGCAGAGCATGCAGAGTGTGCATCCTTCGGGGCGAGAGATTCCTGTGCTGCTCACTTTGGTGCCTATGCAAACAGCAGCTGAAGCAGAGAACCAGATACCTCACATGAGATGGAGCTGACCTTGGGCATGCTACCTCAAGGAAGCAGAGTTAAGAGCCTTTACCCAAGTTTGTTGGAAAACTGCAGGGGAGAGTCATAATTCACAGGACTACAAGTTTTTTAACACTGTCCTAAAGCCTGGTGAGGTTGAAGTTTGAGAGATGCATGTGAGCACATTTCAGCAGCTGACCTGACTGAGCGAGCGTATTAGTCTACTAACTGGAATTATAGCCTTTGACTTACTTAATATGGTTCTGTGTGGTCTTGAGCTATCGCAGTGGATTTCAGACCCAGTAGAACAGTTAAGATTGGTGTTGGAATGAGTAGAAAGTGATGTGGGTGTATGGGAGATATGCCAGACCTTATAGAAATTGTGTATTGTGGATGTGCTTGACTAGGACAGTACTCCCTTGTAGCATTGGTAGAAGTCAGATGTGGCTGTCTCCATTGTGGCCCTTGCACTTTTTATGCAATCTTTGGGGTAATCAGTGCTTTTTTTCCTAACCCCACAACTCAAAAGCATCAGTTCTCTGTTATCTCAATTCATTGTGCTGCTTTCATGTGCTCCGTCCCCTGACATTGTTTTTCCTCAGTAATTTGAAGAGGTTCTTAAGTGCACAGTTTCCTGGTACAATCTCCTGATATGCTGACTGCTGGACCAAATGTGTTGATTGTGGATTCAAGTAAGATGAATTAGTAGACATACCAATATGTCACTTTCTGTCAAGAATAAGAATGTAATATCATTTCCTATATAGAAACAATTCAGCTATTCAGTCTAATGAGTGCAAGAGAGGGCTGCCAAAACTCTACAGCTTGCACTTGGAAAGAGATGAAACCAAATAAAACTGACAAGAGATTCCATCTAGGAGGAAAAGCTATTCGAATGTAAAGACCTGAAGTATAAAGTTTTAAAGGTGTCACAAACTTGGCCACCAATAATCTAGTTAACATAACAGTAACTAGGTCTCAGTCTTGAAATTTTTAAAAAGTGTTTATGCATGCAAAAAAGAGAGACTGTGAGGTTATCTTTTCATTACTTTTCTTTGAAGCATTCTTAGAATAGGTCTATTTAACATTCCAGGGTGACTTTCTTCTCCTGCAAATAGACCCTGAAAGCCTATTTGAAGAGACTTTTAAAATTATGTTTGTACTCTACAGAGTCAGGAGCACATATGTAGAATAACAGATCTCCAGGAAGAATTAAGGCACAGAGAACATCACATCTCTGATTTGGAGAAGGAAGTGCAGCATCTTCATGAGAATATAAGTGCCCTAACCAAAGAATTGGAATTCAAGGGGAAGGAAGTACTCAGGATCCGAAGTGAATCTAACCAACAGATGAGGTATACTATCCATTACAACTGTAAAAATAAGGACTTGCTGAAGGCATGATGTTGGCATGATGTTTAGTAATGTGTACCTGTTCTTACGACTTCATTTTGAAGACTCCTTTTTGTGTTATTTGACAATGTTAGAAACCAGCACATTGAAGCCATTCTTATGTCTGGATGATGTTTATGTATTCATTAACTTTGAAAATTGTGTGTAATACACTAAAATATTTTTAAATGTTATTTTTATAAAATAAAAAGCATTAAAGGAGACAACTTTAACCAGATAGAAGACTAGTAGAAAGTAGGTAGATTAATTTAGCCTATTTCTACTCTTTTTCTATGTGTTGTAGTTAAAAGAAGAAGCCCAGGTAATGCAGTGGTTTAAGCCTTGACTGCTAATCAGAAGCTTGGTAGTTTAGCTACACCAGCTGCCCCAATGAAGAAAGATGTGGCAGTTTACTTCTATAAAGATTTACAGCTTTGAAAATCTTATGGAGCAGTTCTACTCTGTCCATACACGGTGACTAAGAGTCAGAATTGACTTGATGGCATTGAGGGTTGGGTTGTTTGCTCGGTTTTTTTGTTTGTTTGTTTTGGTTTGGTTTTGTTTTTTGTTTTTTTTTTTCATTTTTAAGTACTTAACATCATTTCAAATCTGGTAGAATATAGAATATTTTGTAAACTTGACTTCAGAATAACATTTTCTTAACTAAAAATAAAACAGGTTGCATGAACAAGATTTAAACAAGAGACTTGAAAAAGAGCTGGATGTCATGACAGCAGACCATCTCAGAGAGAAAAATATCATGCGGGCAGATTTTAATAAGACTAACGAGCTACTCAAGGAAATAAATGCAGCTTTACAAATGTCGTAAGTTACATTGTATTAAAGAAAATTCATATGTAGATCATAAACTAAGGAGCTTTGTGTCTAGCTACAGACTAGCTTCTACTTTGATTCCAATCTAATGATAAAAAGAGAACATAACTGCTGTATTACAGAGGACAGTTATAGTGTACTATGTTCTTTAATTGGATAAAGCCACACCACAGTCAGCTGGTTATGTTTTGTCAGCTGCTACTACTATAGTTCTGCAAGGACAACATTTATCCAGAGACTATCCCTCAGGATCATGAACTGTTCAGTATTGTGTACAACAACAATGTAGAAAATTTAAAAACTGCCCATTATGTAATGTCACATAAAAGAGCAAACTCAGAACAATACAATATTTTTATGCAAGACATGTATAGACATTATATACTGTGATGTCCTTTACGGCTAAAATAACCTCTTCTGTCTTTAGCTCCTAATGACCATCCTCTACTCCAAATAAAATCATCTCATGTTTTTTCTATTCAGTATTCTATTATACTTTTAAATGTGTGCACATGCACTCAGGAACATTCACGTAAGCAGAGATTTATAACCTTGAGAGGTTCATGTTTATTTTAGTGCCCTTTGAGAAATACATACATTCATTGCACTTACCAGTCTTCACAGTAGTAGATAACTTAAGTGCTCTATGATAATTTTATGAGAATTCCCCATAATATTTGTCACTTTTCATAGTTATCCTTAGCATGGTAAAAAGGCTCATAGGATCATTTCCACCAGTCTCTATAACTTTGGTGTTTACAGTAAGTTCTAAATCCTTTTGGAACATAGTATGGGCTTAGGAATTTGTTCTGTAGAAGATCTTACAGCCACAGAAATATTGCAAAAATTACTATTCTCCTGGTCTCAGTGCTGTGAGTCAGACAGAGGATAAGATCCTAGAGTTCCATCACTTCCTTTTCCTTTCACAGGAGTATCCTGTGAATCCTGTGTCATCCTCCCCAAGTCAAGAAACCATCATTTTATTTCCTGGGAAAACATGCTCACCAATAGGATAACTTCTGTCTCTCTGTGTGTCCTGTCTCCTTAAGCATACTCATTTACAAAGAATAATGGTTGTGTCTTTATTTTTACTTTTTTCTCTTTAATATGTTTTTGCACATTAGGGCATAACAATTTTATAAACTTTCTTATATTATGATAATTTTTAATAATTTAAGAATTAGTATTAATGATAAGTAAAGTATTTTTATCAGCTTTCCAAGTTCTCCCTTTCATTTTAAACATTGAACAGTGTGCACAGTAACCAATGGTATTTTTGTTCTACGGGAAACCTGCTGCCATTCTATAAAATGTATTGAAGCTTCTTGCTGAGGCTTTGCTTAGGCCTGAAGATTCAAAAACTCTGGAGAAGAGAAGGTGTAACAAATTTTAAAAATGAAAAAAAGTTTTTTTAAAAAACCCTACATCATCTAAGCATTATAGAAATGGTAATGGGAGTTCTGATTGTTAGAAATCTGCTTCTCCACTGCTGGATCTTAAAATATCCTTAGATTTTGAAATGGTTGTACAGAAATATTATTATTATTTTTTTTTTTAGTAATACAGAATCTTAGTTACACTCTTTTGTCTAATAAAATGGAGCTCTCGTGACCTAGTAGGGAAGGAGTTCCACTGCCAAACCAAAGACAAACGTTTCTGTTCCACCAGGGGCTCCTCAGGAAAGGATGGTACTTCCCTGTGTGTTTACAGCATCTGAGTGCCTGTTGGGGAGGTCATGTGGAGAGGTCAGCTGTGAGTTTGTTCTTACTCAAACAGCAAATAACAACAGTGTAATAAAATATCATTGTTTTTGAGGGTTTTGAAAGCTAAATAGGTGTGTAAACATTGTGATTATATCTGTTTCACTCTGTAGTTTTAAGAATGTTAAAGGTAAATGAAAGGTATTCAAATTTGGAATTAGGATGGGCTTTTATCATAATGTCTCAGAGGTTGTAATTTATTCTTTTAGGCTTACTTTACAGTAACTTAACATTGCAATAGAACAAAAAGAATGCTTCTTGAATGAAATACTGAGTACTTTTGTATTTTGAATGAGTAACTCCTAATTGAAAAAGCATAAACCTCTACCTTGAAATTGTTCTTTGAAAAGTATTCAAGTTATTTTATTTGCAGTGCCAAAATACTTTTTTGTCATGGTGATTTGGATTTTAAATTACCTGTTAAGTAATTTAAATAAGGTAAGTATTAGTAATTCAAGTTAGAGTCTGAACTCATACATTGTGGAATAACAGAAGTTTGACATTAAAATATTTCAATTACTTTATTTACTTAATTCAATGGGGACTTGAAAAGACAGTGTTAATAGTCATAGCTCAACAGTAATTAATGATAGGAAATACAATGTATGTGAAAGATTATATATAATACAGTGTTCATGAATGAAACAGCATATATGCGAATAATTGTATTAAAATCATAATGAATTTCATGCAAAAACTAAAGAGGATGATAAAATAAAACTATTTTATTTTTAGTTTTATTTTAATCTTTATAAAGTGAAGTTCTAAGATAATGTGTGCTAGTAAGACTAGTGTTTGACTCTAATATCTTGATACATTAAATATTAAAAGTGAATTACTTATTTTAAGGAAAAAACCCAAACCAAAATTTTTTTAGTACAGTTTGAATTTTTTTGCATTATATTTTATATCTGTGTGGCTACAGACATTGACATACATATTCTCAATGCCAAAAAAATCAAAACATAAAACAAATTAGGGCAAGCATGCCTGATGCGAATCCAACAGTGAGCTTAATTAGTAATTGTTCTACTTTCCCATATCTGTACCCTCTGTTCATGACTTTTCACGGCAGTCTGGGTCTTGAGCAAAAGGCAACATGTTCTTGTGCCGGTCACTCCAGGCAGGATTTTGAGACTTTAATCATTTTTTCCTGTCCATAATATCTGTCACTTCGGACTACTTAAAATATTTTAATTTTTACTTAAAATTTCAGCAGGGACGTTTTACTTCACTCAGTTAAACATTATCACTATTGAACAATCTTATTTAAACAAAAGTTTTTAAAAACTTACTCAGATGTAACTTCTGTGAATATAAAACAATATAATTAGATTCTAACTAGCACTGATGCTCCAGAGCTGCGAGCGTTTTGTGAAGTAAGATAAGAAGGCCATAATACGGAGACAGTTTTTAAAACTGAACCAAGATTTTCTCCGTGTTGTGATGGTAAATATGAAAGAGAACGTCTTTAAAGTTATGTCCTGTATCACCAGTCTTTTACACCTGGTCTTGTGGAGAACTGAAGGGATGGAAGACGTTGACCAATGCTAGCTTTAAGTAGATAGTAGAATGGTACTGAGTTTTCTTCGTTTACTATCTCCTAGGTCTAATGATTCTGGATATATATTTACAAGTTTAATCTGTATCATAGTTCTTATTTGTTCTCTCCTTTAATGCTTTCCCACTTATGTTTATATATAATTTTTTCAACTTAATAAATGACTTTTTTCCTTTTAATATATAGGAATTTTGTTGGTTTTCATTTGGTTATTTTTGTGTAATATGAAGATACTTTAACAAATATGAAGATACTTTGTGAAGAGGATTAAACTGCTAACAGCTCATCACAATGAATAGATGTAAATAAGACTGTATATTGGGATCTCTCTTTTTAGGTACCAGACCTACGAAACGTGATTCAGTCGTTTTTTTTTTAACAGTGAAGAAAGTGCTGTGGTGACATCTTGTGGCTACTCTGAATATAACCCCAAGTCAAAAAACCCCACCTCATCGTCCAGTCCATTGTGACTCATTGTGAGTCTATTGGATACAGTAGAATTTTTTATAGATTTACAAGGCTGCAAATCTCTATAGAACCAGATTGCCACATCTTTCTCCTACATTGGGAATGGTGCTCTCAAACCACTGATAGATTGCTTAATAGGCTACCATTTAACCACTGCACCCCTGGAGATTTTCCTTCCTTGACTAAATCAATAGTTTTTAACCTTATTAATGCTTTTACACATAAAATACATAATAAACCCTCTATGTCTTAATAAAATGTGAGATTAGATATTGCAAGCTTAGTGAAGCACAGTATTTTTTACTCAGTTAAGGAGCAGAAGAAACGTGTGCACTGTACAGCTGACCTCACCCAGATCCATCTGGCTGAGTTCCAGACAATCATGAGACAGTTACTTCCTAATCCTCATCACCTTGCTCCTTCCCACTCTTAGGTTAGAACTCTAGCTGCGGAGCCGAGTAGGGAGCCAAATAGATTTTTTTTAAATCCTTTTACTTGAATTGAATTAGTGGGGTTTGTTGTTGTTGAGTATTGTGGAGTCTGAATCGACTCATAGCTGAGCCTCCAGTGAGTTTTCAGAGACAGTACATCTCATGGGGAAAGATTCTCATCTTCCTCCCATGGAACAGCTGGTGGATTTGAACCTTTGGGGTGGCAGTGCAGTTCCTTACCAGTAAGCCACCAGAGCTCCCTAGTTGGGTAAGGGTCGTGAAAAAGCAGGAGCACCTAGAGGGAGTGTTAAGTGCTCCTTAAAGCTTTCTCTGAAGAATGAAGATGGACCGTTTCCTTCATGTGATTTGCTGTCCCTGAAAACCCACTGGAGGCTCAGCTATGAATTGGTTCCAGCTCAGCGGTACACAACGACAGTAACCTCCACACCACAGTTCAAAGGCTTCAACAGTATCTGAAGCCCCGTGCAGTAGTTCCAGTCTTTCCCAAGGTGTCACTATAAATTGCAATCAGTTTGGCAGAAGTGAGCTTGATTTTGGGTGTAAGTGTTCAAAATGTCCAACATAGTAACAGTAACTCTGGTGGAAAATATGTTCAGATTTCCAGCTTGAAATGGTGGAAATATATCTCTTATCTATCCTGACTCAGTGAGGGGTTAAGAAGCAGGTTTGTACACATGGCTTCAGCTACTACTTACTACATATGAGAATGTTTACTCTTTAACACTAAATAAGAGAGCGGTAAAAGAAATTATTTTAAAGGATGTGGTGAGATATTTTACAGTCATTTAAAATAAAGTACATTTTAAAAAAAATTTTAAAAACCCAAACAGCACAGTATACAACAACAAAGACAGTGCTTAACTGTTCAACTGCTAACCGAAAGGTTACCAATTTAAATCCATTAGCCATTCCATCAGGGAGCTCTGGTGGCCTCGTGGTAAGAAGCTGCACTGCAATCCCAAAGGCACATGGTTCTAATCCACCAGCTGCTCCATGAGATAACTATAGGCAGTCTCTTCCCATATGATTTACTACTTCTGAAAATGTGCTGGAGGGTCAGCTGTGGGTCTGTTTGACTTGATGACACACAACAACCAGCAATAGCAGAAAAGATGTGGTGTCTATAAAGATTACAGCCTTGGAAATACTGAGGCCTTCCACCCTCTTGCTGAGTTAGAATCAGGTTTTTTGGTTTGATACTAAAATACAAAGGGATTTGATAAGCCTTGCTGAGGTGGTAAGAGGGGTTGCAATCTCTGATTTCTAGAAAAAGAGGCATTTCATATTGGTTGTAAAGAAATTCATCTATTAATATTTGTTGGTCATAGTTTTATTGGACTTAAATTCTGTCTTTTCTATTCTGAACCATAAGATCTAAAAGTTTTTCTTTGTTCTGCTCTGTGAATTTTTTTTTCAAGGTCATTGTGGCTTCCATTGAAAAATAACCTCTTTTCCTTAGTCTTTAATGTCATTCTGTACTATTAATTTTTTATTTCAGTCAGAAAAGACCTAGAAGGAAATAAAATTCTTCACCTATCAGTTGAACCTTTTTTTTTTATTGTATTATTTTTACATGTACCGTCAAATCAGATCTGACTGGTACAGGAGGAGATTGCTCCCTCCTTCTCCAGCAGAGCATCTGGTGGATTTGAACCGCGTACTCTGGGATTGCAGTGCAGCATCTTGCCACTAGGCGACCAGAGCTCCCTTGAACCTTTTTTATAGTTTGTGTGTGTTGGCTGATTAATATGTTATCTGCAGGCTACATTTCTCATAAACCAGAGACAAGTGATGTTGTGTATGTGTGTTCCTTGTAATCCTTTCTTCTGTATCTTGTCCCGTCCCTTTTATATATGTTACCACGCCTGGTATCATTTATTATACAGCATTACATTTGTAGTAAGTGCTCCTAATAGAAAGCCTGCCTTTCTAGCATCTACCCCATTTGTTAGATTCGTCCCATTCAGCCCTCACCTCATAACCACATACTCTTAAATTACTTAAAAGGAGTGAATTCTTTAACACAAGTAACTTTCACCTACTTCTGAAGAGCCTTTAATAACACAGTTACACCATTCATTATGCAGAAGTTTCAAAGACAAGTTTTATATTCAATGTGGATGTATTTGGACTAATTTGAAAAATGTAGACATTACAAAATAGCGTGTCTCCTTCATGTAAGTGACTTAAAGATTATCTTGGTTTTTAGACTAGAAGAAATGGAAGAAAAATATCTACAAAGAGAATCAAAAGCTGAAGACATACAGATGATTACAGAATTAAAAGCCATGCTTACAGAGAGAGATCAAGTTATAAAGAAACTAATTGTAAGGTATCTTGTTTTTGGTGGAGCAGTGTTAATAATCCATAAACTGTTAACTGGAGAAATAGGACAAAAAATGTTTTAAGTAATGTTAAACAAAATGCAAATGATAAAATGTACATTAAGATGAGTCTACTACTATTTATGAAAAAGGATAAGATATGTAATTTAAGTTTAGTATTAGGTTAAGGAGATTATGCATGTTTTTAGATATTTTTCTTTAGAGAAATAGTCATTATATTGCCTGTCAAGTATTTAATATAACATTATACAGTTAATATATTGTTACAGTATATGTGTGGGTATGAACATTTAAATTCTGCTTGTGCAGAACCCTCGCATCATATCTGAAAACTCTTAAATCATTTAACATGGATGCAAAACTTAAACAATTAGAAGTAGAATTGCAAAGGAAAGTCAGCACATCCATGCAATGTAACTTCTGTGTTATTCATGTTCATTTTCTAAAGTGTAGTTCATAGAATACTTTTATCTGGCAGAGGTATTTGATGGAGAAGGTAATGATTAGTGATGAAATCTAAGAAATCCTGTAGCCTCTCTCTCAGACACTCAATTCACTGAGACTCTGATAAGTTTGTGAAATTCATAAAGCCTTTCTATTTTCTAAAATTATATGCTTTGATAAACAAAACATTGCTTCTAACTGCCACTGTGAGACATCTTTCACACTAAAACTAGACATACGTCACTAATCAGTCTTATTTGTTAACTGATCTTTTTCAACTGAACATTTTTATAATTAAAATGCAAAGAGAGGCTAAGCACAGCTTCCCTCCTCTCTTCCTCCTCCCCTTAGTCTACCTTTTTATGCCTTTAGGGAATTGAGCTTGTTGTCTGGGACTCAAGATTTGTGCCAGGAGAAACAGTATTTAGGGGCTCATAGATGGAATTCAGTCTCAGGTGTTGGAGACTTGAAACATGTAACTCCTCAGCCCATTAACTGTGAGTGAGTGAGTGAGTGAGTGAGTGAGTGAGTGAGTACAGGCCTCAGAGATTGCTGTAGCTGATAGCTATTCCTAGGTACCATCATAGGATTTTTCAATTTACAGTAATGCTCTATGACACAGAATATCTACTCAAAAGGGTTTTTAAGCTGTAATTTTCATGGGAACAAACTTTCAGCTATGTCTCTCCCTGCAGAGTCACTGGTTGGCTGGAACTACAAACCTTTTAGTTAGCAGATGGGTCATAGATATTATGCCACCTGGGCCTCTTTCTGATAGGAGTAGACTTGTAGAAAATTACTGTGTATTTCATACATTAAATTACCAAACACAGTAATTTTGTCTAGCTGTTATCTACAGAAATAGGTATTCATTTTCAAGTTCTTACTAAATATGTGCTACAGATACAATTGTATTATCCTCATCACACAGTATTAGACTTCAGGTGAATACTTTCCAAAGCAGCACAGATAATTCAATGACGGTACCAAGAATCTGGCCAAAATTTATCCCTCACCAGAAGACCCCCGTCATTCTTTTCTCACTGGATGTTGCTCACCCTCTGATTCTGTAGACTGAAATTAATGAGTTATGGGTGGTAATAAGAGGTAACTAAGTGGGTTTTTATCTTCCTTCAGTTTGATCAATTAATGGCATCAAAAGACAAATGTTTTGCTATATGTGAGTGATTCTCTTTTGTTCCATGGTTCCCAAAGGTTTAAGACATGATGTCTCAGGGAGATTTAAGAGGGAAAGAGCAGATGGGACATGGTGGTGGTGGCCAAGTCTAACTTCTGCCTGCTTCAAAAAGGGGAACTGTCCTTATCAATAGTAGCCATAGCAGCAAATAGCTGCTCAGACATGCAGGGTCCCCCTACCACTCCACGCCCCCCCCCCGCCTCCCCGTGCTCCTGCACATCTTTCTACACCTCATTTGGGTGTGATATTTGTTGTTGATTCACAGACTTTACTCACAGTCACAGTTGTGGGGTACTGAGTGAGGTTTACTAGGGAAGTAAGTTGGAGAGTTGGGGAGGCAAAGAATATCATCCAGTTCCCTGGTTTTAGCCTAGCTGTCCCAAGGCACAATTCCTCAGTATTTCCATGTTCTGGTTTTAGTTCAGTAGTCAGCCTTTCCTTCCATCATGTGGCAAGAACAGCAAAACCTTTATGGCTTTTATCTCTGGGCTCCCCTGATTACACCTTGCCACAGTTTCACAACCACAATCACCAGGATCTTGCTCTTACCATGGTCTAGTTCTTCCTGGAATCTCACTCAAGCCTCTCTCAGGTCTTGTTGTTCAGTGTGGGAAGCGTTCTCTCTCTTACCCTAGTCCAAACAGCGGTTGATGATTTGCAAGACTGTGTATCTGCATGGTACTTGAATACCAGAGGGGGCTAATGTAATGGCTAGAAAAGCCAACATTTACGCTAACACCACAATAGGTAAACTCAAATCCATACCTTGTATTCAAGAATTAGGATAAAATATCATTTCCCTATATGGAAATAACTCAGCTCATAGTCCAGTGAAAGCAATATATCTCTGCCCAAACTGTACAGCCAGCCCTTGCCAAGAGATGGGACCAAATAGAACAAATTCAATCTAAGAGGAAGAAAGTTGGGAAGATAAAGACCTGGACTATAAGGTTGATACGTGTTAAAATTAACTACTAGATCCAGTTAACACATCCACAACCAGGTCTGCAAAATTTTTACAGCTTAGGAATGTTCATAGAGTTTTTATATTAAATTCAGAAAGAAATAATATTTACAAACTGAGTTTTTAAAATATTTAATGTTTAAAAAAATTTTTAAAAGATGTTTGAAATTCTTTTGCATAGGAGGATAATAAATTTTATCAGCTGGAATTAGTCAATCGAGAAACTAACTTCAACAAAATGTTTAACTCAAGTCCTACTGTTGGTGTTATTAATCCACTGGCAAAGGTATGTGCTATAAACATTGTAAATTAGAAAAGCATTTTAAAGTTGATTTTAAATGTAATAAAATATTAGTGTAACAGAGGAATAAAGCTTTTAGTTTGGTTTTGGGGTTTTTTTTTAACATTCTAGAACTAAAATATATGAATGTGTATGTATGTTTTGGCAAGGATACTCTAATAATTTAATGTATTTACCAATCATTTATATTCCTTAATAATTCTATTACTATCATAAAGTTTTTATTTTATCATTTTGATTTTTCATTAAATCACCTAAAGCTAATTTCTTCCTTAGTAATCAGGATTCTGTATGGTATCAAGAAACACTTTCAAGCCTGGATACTCATAGCTATTCTTAACTTAAGGCTCTGATTTCAGTTAGTTAAATTGTATTGTGTTCCTTACCAGTCTTCTGACTTTTCTTGACCTTTAAAGTTGAATATGTTTCATTTTGGTACTTAGCCTTATTACTCTATTAGGACAGTTGAAGGGACTTGTAGACAGATGAAATGGACATGGCCACGTCTTACACATCGTTGTACCCTGGCTCCCCCTGGCTCTCTAAATAGTGCTTTACTCAGCTGCAAAATTTCATCCTATCTTCTATAAGCCTCTATGAATTATTTTAGAGAATAAAACACCTAATAAAGAATCACTGTATATATTGGTTTCACTAGGATTATCTAGCTTTTTCAGATGTCAATAGTAATATAATTAAATTGGATCCCAATTTTATTAAAGTTGTAAATCACAACTAATTTCTTCTATTTACCCAAAAACTTTTAAACCTCTGCTTTAACACTTAAAGCTTACCTCTTGAGAACTCTTGTGCTACCTTTCCTTTACAAGTTAAATGTCTTAAATGCTATCTGAAATAGGGTGATCTATCTAGAGGGTGAGTGTGTAGCTGTAATTCTGTAACTTAACATACTTCCTGGCACATAGATGACTAGGCATAGATAATTGATGACTGAATGAATGTAGTTTTTAAATTAATATCATTAAGGCAAAATATGCTTTTAATTTTAAAGTAAAATTGTGAGATCTTGAAACAAGATATACTACAAATGTTTTCCTTTATTTTATTGCACTGGAATTTTTAGCCATGATATCATTACTGTAGAACATTACTAGTAACATTTTTATTTCTGAAAATGGAAACCTTAATTGGTTTATTATACCCTCTGATTACTACAAAAAGAAAATACAAAGATACATCATTGCAAGAACTTGCAGTATGCTTTTGACTCCTAATAGTGACTTCAGTTTTTATCAGTGATTGCGAAATGATTTTTTTCAGATATACTATGTATGCGTATATATAAGATAGACTCCTGGTCAGAAACTTTATAATTCACAGAATATCACATAGAGAAAGATGTCTAAATTGTAAGGTACTACTTTATAAGTAAAAGAAAAGGACAGTTTGTCATATCGATGCATTTTTTTATGAACTGTCAAAGCACTTATTAAAAGTTCTTTCAGAAACTTTCATACTATTTAATTAGTATGAGATAACAATATTAAATGTTCCTGCTTATATCACTACAGCTTCTAGGACCTCGTTTCTTTTACTGATTTCAAAACAAAATGTGCATGAAAAAAAATTTAAATATATTAATTTCATTCAGCCAAGCAAGATGATGTGCAATTATTCTAATTGAGCTCACAAAATACTTAGTTTAATGATTTACAAGCTGGTAGATTTGGATACTACACAATTATACACTTATTAAGACAACAATCTGATGACAAATTAAAAACATTCTAATCAGTTAAAACTTTGATCATTTTTGTTTTGTAACATTTTAGTATTTTTAACTATTTTGAGTAAATGAATATTACCAATGAATTTGAAAATTGAACTTAATTTTGTAGCACAGTGAATTTAAAACAAATATATGTCTCCAAATCAATGTCCTGTTTTTAAGTAGAAATGTGTGATTTGTGTCAAACTAGATCACCAACCATTTCCTCATTCCTATTTTTTTTCCCCTAGGCAAGGACTGCCTCCCTTTAACAGATGGCTAAAGTTCATGGACCTCTCTTTTAATATGATTTTTAACTTCTCCCTTTCTCCTGGTTTTAACCTAAATAATTCTAACCTTGTGATACCTGCAAGAGCTACTTCTCCCTTTCTTTTTTCTGCCAGCATTCTTTATTCTTTGGCATTCTTTTTTCCTCTCACCATAAACCATTCCTCAACATTTCTCCCTCATTCTTCCTCTCCTGGCAGCATGCCTGGCTTTGAGGATTCCATGTAGATACAGAACTCCAAGGATCCCCAGACCACACTTTGGGTAACACTGGTTCATTTCAATGTGCCAGCCTAACATGAAGCTTCCAGAGTTTTTTCATGCCAAATTTCTGTCTTGTACTCTTTGTCTGTTCTCATTTGTCAGTGCACAGGGACTGTCCTCACACGTATTATTTTTAATGCAGCAAAAGAAGAAGAATGATAAATCACCAACAAACAGGTTTGTGAGTGTTCCCAATCTAAGTGCTCTGGAATCTGTTGGAGTGGGCAATGGACATCCTAACCGCCTGGATCCCATTCCTAATTCTCCAGTCCACGATATTGAGTTCAACAGCAGCAAACCACTTCCACAGCCAGTGCCACCCAAAGAACCCAAGACATTTTTGAGGTGAGCACTGACTCACCAGTGGTGGTTTGTTTTTTCTCTTTTCTTTAACTTGAGAAATTTACCTCTGACATTACAGAAACACACTACTGTAAAAACAGCTTAGGAAAAGAAACATTACTATGACATATTTTCAAAATATATTTATCACCTCTCTAGAGAACTACTTTTTTGGACACTATTGAAAATAATTTTTGTAACTACAAATTGCCAATTTTCTAAATGCTTGGAGAGGTGCTAATGAAATTTATATGCTTAGAATTTTCATATTTATGAAAAGTTGCCTCATTTTTAGTATATGTTAGTATGTTCTCTTATTAACAGTCTATCTTGATAAAATTTTCCCCCTTCATTTATTCAGGGCATTTTATTAAGCACTAGTCACCTAGTGGGTAGGGAGTTGTGTGATCAACCAAAAGGTGGACAGTTCAAATCCACCAACTGTTCTGAGGGAGAAGGATGGGCAGTGTCCTTCCATGCAGTTTATAGCCTTTGAAAACCTGCTGGAGGGTCACCCATGAGTTGGTTGCCCCTTGAGAACAATTGAGTATTCTATTTATGTTTATTTTCCCTCATCTATTGGTTTTAGTAACACACACACACACACACACACACACACACACACACACACGTGTATGTGTGTGTGTGTGTGTGTGTGTGTGTGTGTGCATTTAATGCAAGGAGCCCTAATGGTACAGTGCTTTATGTATTGGGTTGCTAACAAAAGGTAGGTGGTTCAAATCCACCAGTCACTCTGCAGGACAAAGATGAGGCAGTCTCTTCCCATAAAGACGTGTGTAGCCTTCAAGCTGATGGAGGGTGACATGAATCAAAATTGACTCAAGGACAATGGATTTGGTATGTGATTTTAAATGTAATGCCAAAAGAAAATATAAATGAACTCTGGGAATTCAACGATAAACTTAATCAAAAAGTAAATTTAGAAATATAATAAGTAAACTTTACTTGTGCCAATTTGTTACCTCATAGTATAAGTAGATTTTTAAAGAAAAGCAGTTGGTCAATCATTAGGTAATTAAGTCAGAAGGAATATAGTTTTATGCTAATCTTATTGATTTTTTTGCTGCTTTTTTAAAAAAATTATTCTTAGTAAATCTAAATCTCTATTCTGTCACTAGTAATAGTCTCACGTGTAGAAATTCTGATTTTTGGCTAAGTGGTTGATAGATAATGTTTAATTAGCTTGAACAGTAAAAAATAAGATTGAAAAATCCTCAGATGCACCTTTAAGTGTGTACACTACTAAATCCTGTGTGTTGCTTATCTTCCCTTGTGCATGAGTATGTTCAGGTATCAGTAAGATGCATGTGCATGAGCTCAAGAGAAATGACTCCTGGAGTTTCCATTACACATGTTGCGTGCCTTGTAATCCCCCCCAAAGACGGTAGGGATCCTCTTGTTTTCTCAAATAGCACAAAGAATTTATAGTTATAATTAAGCTAAGTATAAATTCTGTAACTTTGAAGATGAAGAGGGAAATTGGATTTTTAATGCACTGTTTCCTCCTATTTATGGAATTATAAAAGTCTAAATGTACTTAAAATGAAAATACTACTATCTTAAAACACTTTATATCTTTAATCACTTAGTTCAGTTTATTTAAGGACACATCTATAAAAATAAAATACTTGCATCAGATTCTGAAATTGAACAGGGAAAAATTGCTGACCTAGGGGAACATTGTCCTGTTTTCTCATGTGCCCCACAACTTTCCTTAGATTTTTCACTCAGAGAAAATGACATTTTTCTCAAGTTGGTTTTTCTTTTTGTAATTGTTGTGATGTGGCTCCTCCCTAATTGACTTCGTTCGAGCTGCTGATGTACTTTCATGCTGTCATGGAGTGGAGAACAGCTCTAATTTAGGACAAGCGGGCAGTCTTTAAGATGCAGCTTCTATACTGAGGACAAGTTATCTCATCTACACTGCTGTTTTATGTGTTTTTATCTTCATCTTGCCAAACAGCTTAGTGCTGGGTTACATGTCTCTCTTTTTATGAATTCAGTCCTCCTCAGAGTGAAGCCTCCCCGGTGGTTTCTCCAGATCCCCAGCGCCAGGAGTGGTTTGCCCGATACTTCACGTTCTGAAAGAATTATGTTGGCACAGCTCTGGGTGGACTGTTACTAAGAGCATGACCTTATACCAGTCATTACGTGAACAGGCTTTCCTATGTCAAACACTGTGAATGAGAAAGTATTTGTCTCTCCAGTTTAAAAATGCACTGTATTTCCTGTGATATTTATTGAAATCACTCTATAAGGTACTATATTATGTGTGTAATTATAGCAGTTTGTATTTTTATTTAAAATGGAAAAGTCTTTAACCTTTGTAATTACTGCATAATAAATTTTGTTAAAACAATAGTGCTTTCAATTTCTTCCCTGCTAAGTGTGTTTTAATTTTTAAATACGTATGAATTTCAAGTAAGACCTGACAAGTTTTTCAGAATAATAGCCATATAATAATAGCAAGTTACTACTCGGTAATCACAAGAAAAAGAATTGGGAAAATATGCCATAATCTTTTGGATTTTTCTATTAGCAATGTATAACTTGAATTAAAATTTATAATATGCTAGAATTAAAAGACTTGTAAAAATTGTGGACTTTCAAACATAAAATATTCCTAACTCACAGCTTTTTAAAGTATGATTTCTGAGACTTGAGGCTCTTGAACTCTTAGTTCACGAACATAGTGAGTACAGTCAAAACTATTTTGTCTTAAAAGCCAGCTGACTAGTTTTCTAACTAGGCCGTTTTTATTACTGTTATGGCTCTAGTGAGAACACTGGTGACCTAGTGGCAAGAAGCTGCATGCAATCCCGAAGGCACATGGTTCAAGGCCACCAGCTGTTTTGCAGGAGAAAGATGGGCAATCTCCTCCTGTGCAATTATCTGCCTCTGAAAACTTGCTGGAGGGTCAGCTGTGTGCCATTTCCAACTCTGTGGTACACAGCAACAGCCAGGCTTTAGTGGCCTGCTGCTAAGGGATTGTGCTGCCAGTCCAAAGGCACATAATTCACATGTACTCCTGGACTCTCCAGGAGGAAGATGTGTGAATTAGTCTCTGAAAACCCACTGGAGGGTCAATTATGAGTTGGTTCTGACTTGAAACCACACACACACAACAGAATGTGAACATAGGCTCAACTAACCACTCTTGCATATTCGTGAGATACTTCAGTCATTTAAACTATTAGTCTGTTTTGGCAGGCTGCTCTAGTATATTCCTTAGCCTGAAAGAGTGCATCCATTTCTAAGAGTGCCCAGCATAGTTGGTTCAAGAATATAAACTTTTGAAGTATCTGAGTAAGCTAAATAAATGCAAATATATAATGTAAAAGTGACTATAATAATGTTGCAGGTACACATAACAAAACAATTTCCATTTCAACCATTTTTCCATTACAATTAATTTACAGTTAATTCAGTGTTAATTATGTCCCCCAAGTTATGCAGTCATTATCACTGTGTGTTTACACTTCTGTCATCACCCGTAAGAAACTCAGTGCCATACAAGCAAAGATTCCTTCTTCCCCGTCCTCCTGCATCTGGTAGCCACTAATAAACTGGGAGGGAGAGGTTCTGTTCTACATATTTCATATAAGTGGGGCCATCCCATGTTTGTCCTATTGTATCTGATTTATTTTATTCAGTTTAATGTATACAGGGTTCATCCATGTCATGGCATGTATTAGAACTTCACTTCCCTTTATGGGTGGATGAAATTTAATTGTATACATAAACACATTATGTTTATCCAGTAATCTGTTGATGTTGCTGCTGCTGCTGTAGGTGCTAGCAAGTCATCTACAACTCATAGTGATCCTATGAACCACAGATCAGACCCTTACCTTATCCTGCACCATCCTTAAAATCTGCTGTGTTCAAGCTATTTGTGTCAATCCCTCCTGTTGAGAGTCTTCCTCTATTCCTCTGATCCTCCACTTTTCCCAGTGTGATGCCCTTTTCCAAGGACTGATGCATCCCAGTGACCTGCCCAGTGGGAGACAGTGTCATGATCCTTGCCTCTAGGGAGGACCTGGTAGCACTTCATCCAAAATAGAATTGTTCGTTCCTGTGTTAGAATTGTTTCTTCTTTTGGTAGAATTGTTTCTTTTGATAGTCCACAAGATATCCAGTACTCTGCTGCAGCACAACAGCACAGAAGCAGTCATTCCTGTCAGCCTTATTCATTGTCGAACTTGCTGATGCATAGCTACTAATTGGAAAAAACCATGGCTTGGATCAGGTGCACATTAGTCTTTAAACTGATATCTTTAGTACTTTGGTGATGTCTTTGACAGCATATTTTTCCCACTGCAGCATGTCTTTTGATTTATTGACTGATGTTACCATCGGTGTTGATTGTGGATCTAAATAAAAGGAAGTCGTTGACAGCATTAGTCTTTTCTCCACCTATCACAGTGCTGCCGGCTAGTCCAGTGGTGAGGATTTTTGTTTTTTTCATGTCGAGATGTAATCAATATTAAAGAGTATGGCTTTTGATATTCTGCAACAAGTGTAAAGTTGTCTTCACTTTCTGCAAGCAAGGTTGTATAGTCTACCTCAGTTTATTGATGAGTCTTCATCCAGTCCAGATGCCATATTCTTCATATAATTCAGCTTCTTAAATGATTTGCTCAGCATACAGATTAGATAGATATGGAGAAACAATACAACCCTGATGTACACCTTTCCTGATTTTAAACCATGCAGTGTTCCTTTGTTCTCTTCAGACAATAGCTTCTTGGTCTAGGCTCCTTACCTTTTGTTATTCTTGTTGTTATTGGGCATCATCAAGTCAATTATGACTCATAGCAACTCTATAAAAAACAGATCTGAACCCTGTCCTGTCCTGTGCCGTCTTCATCATCTCTGACATACCTGAGCCCATTGCTGCAATCACTGTGCAATCCATCTGGTTGAGGATCTTCACCAACCCTCCACCTTTCCAAGCATGATGTCCAAGGAATAACCCTTCCTTAACAACGTGCCCAAAGTGTGTGAGAGGAAGCTTTACCATCCTTGCCTCTAAGGAGCATCCTGACTGCACTTTCTCCGAGACATATGTTTGCTCTTTTGGCAGTCCATGGATATTCAGGGTTCTCCATCCTTACAACTTAAAGGCATCTATTCTTCTGTCATTCTTATTCATTGTCCAACTCTTAAATATATAGCAAGTGATTGAAGCTACCATGGCCTGAATCAGGTGTACGTTGGTCTTTGACATAACTGATCTTAAGTACTTTGCAGAGGTCCCTGACAACAGACTATCTCAATGCAATGTTTCCTGATCTCCTGACTGCTGGTACCAAGGATGTTGCTTATGTATCCACGCAAGATTAAATAATTGACAATTTCTTCTATCATGATGTAGCCTATAGCCTGGGGGGTGAGGACTTTTTATCTTCTTGATGTTGAAATATGATCTGTATTGAAGGCTAAAATCTTTGATCTTCTGCAGTAATATTTCAAGTGGTCTTCACTTTCAGCAAACAAGGTTGTGTGTGTCATTGCATAACATGTTGTTGCTGAGTTCCCTCCAATCATAATGCCACATTCTTCATAAAGTCTAACCCCTTAAATGGTTGCTCTACATACACACTGAATACAAATGGAGAAAAGATTCAGCCCGGAGGGTTCCCTTGCTCTGTTTGGATCACAGCTTCTTGAGCTCAGTATAGATTTTGTATAACTTGTTCTGGGGTCCCCATTCTTCTCAATGTTGGCCATCATGTATTATGATCCACACAGTCAAATGCCTTTGTCTCAATATAACACAAACAGACATTCTCCTTGAGGTCTTCCTCTCTTTCCATGACCATTCACTTTACCAAGCATGTTGTCTTTTTCAAGGGATTTGATCCCCCTGATAATATGCCTAACATATATGAGACCAAGTCACACAGTGCTTGCCTCCAAGGAGTATTTTGGCTCACCTTCCTCCAAAATTCGCTCACTCACTGCCATTGACTCCTAGCCACCCTCCACTGGGCTGCTGTGGCTGTAAATCTTATGGCAGCAGGTCGCACATTTTTTCCCACAGAGCCACTGATGAATTTAACTGCTAGAGACTTGCTGCTTTTGAGTTAGCAGCACAACTTCTGTGGACTACGCCACCAGCGTTCCCCAAAACAGATTTGTTCATGTATTTGCTTACTATTAAGGGCTAAAACTTTGTTTTCTTTCTGTCATACTGAGAAATTAATTGTTGTTGTTGTTGTTATGTGCCGTCGAGTCGCCTGTGACTCATAGCGACCCTATGTACAACAGCCCTAAACTCCGCTCTGTCCTGTGCCAATCGCA
>NW_006399752.1:13415148-13428555 GCF_000299155.1 Elephantulus edwardii
GTGGTATTCACTGGACTTCCTTGTATGCGTATAGATATTATCCTGTCACTGACAATATTGTACTTCAAGATAGATTTGGCAATGGCTTTTTTAACTATGAAAGCAACTCCATTTTTCCTCACTTTTTCATCTCCAGAGTAAGAAATTGAAGACAACAAATTTGTGTCAGCAGGTGACATAAGTAGACAAAAGAAGTTTGGTTTCCATTGGGCCAAAATGGAATTTCCCTGGAATAATCAACAGCTCAACATGGAGCTCATAAAAGCAATTTGAGCTGGAGATACTTTGGAATCATAACATGTATTAAATAGAAAAGGCCCCAAGGTGTAGATGAGAGCATAACAAATGCATAGAATTTGGGGGCAATAGGAGTATTGAAGGACAGACAGGGCTGGACTAAGAATTACAGGTAAGAATTGACTCCAGAAAAGCGTAGTATTCTGGAAGGAAGTATTTTTTTTAAGAGCATAACCGTGTTAAGTGCTATTGAGATTAGAAAAAGATTAAATTGAAAAGTGTCCACTAGAATTGACAAATAGAAAAGGCTTTTAACAAGAGCAGATTTAGGATCATGATGGCAAAGATGATGCTAAGTGATTGTAGCCTTATATTAAAATTTGCCAAAAATTCTTTCCACAAAACCCCAAAGTGAGAGAAATGTTTTTTGTCCTTTCTGAACCTTTATCTTAAAATACCTTAAAATGCATTTTTCCTAATAAACGTAATATTTAAATTACAGTATAATGTCAATACTTAAAAGTGATCTAAGATGAAATATTTTGTTTATGGTCCATTCCATTGCCTTTTTTCCTGTGTGCCATCTTATGTATAAATGTTCAGGGCCACAGCATATGCTTCAGTCTTGGTGTCTGAACAGAAGATGCTGGAAAGGAACGTCCTGGGTAAAGCATCACTTATGAGGATACCTCAAGTCTATCAGGTTCTCCAGAGACACAGCTTGTAGGAGAAGATGTTAGATGGTCACTTTAAGGCTCTGGCCTTTGCAGTTTTAGGAGTTGGCAGATCTGAAATCTAAGGAGGCCAGCAGGGTAGAACTCCTGGGCAGGAGCTGATGCTTCAGACTTGAGGTAGAATTTTTTTCTACTTCAGAGAAATCTCAATTTTGCTTTTAAGACCTTTCAACTGATTGGATGGGGACCATCAACACTATTAAAAATGACCTTTCTTTAAAATGAACTGATGATAGATATTTATCAGTTTTATACTGTCCTACCAACATGTACATTAGTATCTGATTGACCAACATCACACTTGGCACAGTTACATTCAGAACAATTTATGGATTCCACAGTTAGTGTTACTAAGGAGTTTATGCTTCTCATGTAGAACCTTGTTTGCCTGAAATCTCTGTTGCCATCTGGTGGCATCTCTGTGACGTTGCTCTCTTGTCATGTCTTCACACTGAGTTAGATATTCTTTCCTTGGTTGTGTTATGATCATTCATTCAACAAATATAGATGTGACAAGCATAAATATTTGTGTCATCTTTGTGCCAGGCAAAATTATTTAAGATGTTTGAGATAAATACATCTTTGCATAGACAAATACCCTTGCTATGACGTTTGCATTACAAATAGGAGAGAAGACCAATAAACATAGTAAATAAGTAGATTATAATAGATAGTGGAAAATGAAAAGAGCTCTGGTGACATA
The DNA here is from genome assembly GCF_000299155.1 of Elephantulus edwardii. NCBI lineage: Eukaryota > Metazoa > Chordata > Mammalia > Macroscelidea > Macroscelididae > Elephantulus > Elephantulus edwardii. The sequence goes on from NW_006399752.1 coordinate 13,416,823, forward strand.
GCCTGTAGGGTGTTGCACTGCTGTATAAAAGATGGCGCCATTCTGGCAGTTTGAATCCACCAGCAACTCTGCAGGGGAAAAAATGGGCCATCTCTTCCAGTGTGACTAACAGCCTTGGAAAACCCACCGAAGGGTCCAGCTGTGAGTAGACTCTGACTCCACGGCAATAAGTTTGGGGTTATTTTTTTATATATATTTTTATATTTTAATGAAAGTTTTTAAAGAACTTGGGTTTCCATTCATTCATTGTTGCACATTTTCCTCCCTGCCCCTTCTCCCCCCAGTTCGCTTTTTTCTTGGGAAAAAAAGTTCTTTCATTGTTATACAGTTGTCTCCCTGCCACCCCCCATTCCACTTCACTATGCAACTCTTATTCTTGACTCTTGTCATGTCGATATATGTGGCCAGGAAAGATTGGTCCTTGGAGAAAGACATCATGCTTGGAAGGGTGGACGCAGGAGAGGGAGACCCCAGATGAGATGGATTGATACAGTAACTGAGGTGATGAGAGTTGGTGTATTGGAGTTAATGAGACTGGCTGAGAACAGGGAAGGGTTCAGAGCTGCTGTACATAGAATCGCTATACATCACAAGCAACTTAATGGCACATAACAGCAATAAAACTGACAGGTTTGGAAGCAGACATGACATCCACTTCCTAAAATAACTTGCCTCTGGAAACTCTATGAACTTAATTAATGTCGATAGCTGTAGAGGGCTTCAAGCCTTTTGTTCATAGGGTTGCTATGAGTTGTGCTTGACTTGAAGGCAATCAACAACATATTCCTTTTATACAGTTCTCTCCCTCATCTGTTCCAATGCTGTGTACATTATCCCCTCTTTGTTTTCCCCCAACCCCATGTCAGTCCTGTTTTATTACAGTGGCATTATGCAGTATTTGTCCTTTTTTTATTATTTTATTATTTTGTGTGTGTGTGTGTGTGTGTGTACCGTCAAATCGGATCTGACTGGTACAGGAGGAGATTGTCCTTCCTTTCCCGGCAGAGCATCTGGTGGATTTGAACCATGCGCTTCTGGGAGTATTTGTCCTTTTGTGACTGAGATATTTCACTCAGCATAATGCCCTCCATGGTCACCCATTTTGTATATTTCAGGAGTTCTTTGTTTTTCAGTGCTGCATAATATTTCATTGTGTGAATATACCACAGCTTCTCTTATCTTGTTGATGGGCACTTGGGTTGTTTCCAACTCTTTGCTATTGTGAACAAAGCCGCAATAAACATGGATGTGCATATATCTGCTTGGGTGGCAGTTATGGTTTTTTAAGGGTATATTCCCAGTAGTGGAATTGCTGGGTCAAATGGTATCTCTATTTGCAACTTTTTGAGAAAGCGCCATACTGCCTTCCACAGTGTTTACGCCATTTTACTCTCCCACCAACAGGGAGTAAGAGTTCTAGTTTCTCCACAACCTTGCCAGCATTTGTTGTTTGCTGTTCCATGACATTTTGCTATTCTTACTGGGGTGAGATGGTATCTCATAGTTGTTTTGATTTGCATCTCTTAGAGCTATGGATGTAGAACATTTCTTCATGTGTTTGTTCGCCATCTGAATGTCTTTGGTGAAGTGTCTGTTCATATCCTGTGCCCGTTTTTCAATTGGATTGTTCATCTTGTGGTGCTTGAGTATTCTATAAATTCTAGATATAAGTCCCTTATCAGACATGTCAAAATCAAATATTTTTTCCCAAACTGTGGCTTCCCTTTTTACCCTGTTGGGGAAGTTTTTGGATGTGCATAGGAATTTGATTCTTAGAAGGTCCCATTCATCTATTTTATCCTCTTCTGGTTGTAGGTCATGAGTTTGAATTTTTAATTAGAAAGTAGCAAGTGCTTGCTATGGGGGAAAAAATAGGGTAAGAGACATCAGGAGTGCAAGGATTAAGAGGCAGGCCTGGTACAGTATAGAATCATCAGAACTTGTCTGCTAAAAATTAAGATGGGAACAAAGACTTTGATACCATAAATTTTATCTTACGTCTTTCTCTTCTAGTACAGTGCTTAACACTTACTAGGTTGTTGGATGAGTCAAATAAGTTTCTATCTTTGGAAGAGAACCTGATGCTGTGTATATGTTTGTGTGCATATGTTGATGTTTATGTGTGTGAACAGGCTTTGTAGTTTTACATGCACATACATTGTTAAAAATTTTAATTCCTTGCAATTTAGTAATTGTTATAGATAGATGATAGAGATAGATAGATAGATAGATAGATAGATAGATGATAGATAGATAGATAGATAGATAGATAGATAGATAGATAGATAGATAATCAGCCTCCACGCTGCTGGAGAAAGATGGGCAATCTCGTCCAATTTACAGCCTCTGAAAACCCCCTGGAGGCCTAGCTATGAGTCTGTCTGACTTCCTAGTACATATAACAACAACAAATAAATATATTTGCATAAACTATCCTTATTTCAAAACCAATGACTCAAGACATACAACAAAAATGTGTTTTCTTGCAGTGAAGCAACTATTTGCAGAAAATGAAGTCTAGAGAGTAAAATAGGTCATTTAAGACTAGGTAAAATAAGCTTAAATGTCAGTGTTTTCCTTGTGCATCTTTGAACTATAATGAAAAGATGTATTTTTATGTAATTTATAAGAAAAAATTTTAGGGGAGAGAAAACTTTTCTAACTCAGAATTTTAAAGAGTTCCTCATATAGAAGGTATTTGGATTTTTTATTTTAAAAAAGTAATTTTCTTCAAGCACCTTTTCATAAAGGGAAAGATTATAATATTTAAGAATAACTCAATGTTGCATGAGTAGAAATAAGACAAATAGACAATGATTGCCTGAAAGAAAATAAGAAGGCAGGACGGGCCATATAAACTAGATGAATGGAAATGGGGAACCCAGTGAGACAACAGTCCTGGCACATTGTAGGAACTGCATCCAATGCCAAAGGACAAATGGTGGATGAATTTACTATTTAAACCATCCTCTAAAGCATGATCAAATGTTTTTATAAAAGAATAAATGAAATTGTACAGAATATTTCAGAGTAATGTGGCCTCCAGATGTTGCTGTCTACTGGTCTTTCAATATGAATAGAATGGAGAGTAATCCTTGGGTGCTGTTGAGTCAGCTTCTACTCAGCAGCCACACTGCCTGGTCCATCCTTGTGGCCTCTGTGGTACGTAGCCTGTTGTCACCAGCGTGTCACACCGTCTCACTGAGGGGCTTCCTGTTTTTCACTGACCCTCTGCTTTACTAAGCATGCTTTCTTCAGGGACTGCCCACTCTCCATAACATACCCAAAGTTTGCGAGACAAAGGCTCACCATCCTTTCACCTGCATTCTCAATGCACCTCCAAGAGAGGTTTATTTTTGTACTTTAGGTCCCCAAACCCAAAACCCACTGCTGTCACATTGATTCAACTCAGCAAACCTCTACAGGATGAAAAGCTTTACAGGACACTGCCCATCTTTCTCCTGCAGAATGGCTAGTCGATTTAAACTGCTGACATTTCATGTTAGATGTTACGCCACCAAAGCTCCTTCACTCTCTAAGCAGTCCACAATACAGTCAGTATTCTTCACCTGCACCACAATTTAAAAGCATCACTTTAGCTTTAGTCATCTATAGTCATTGTCCAACTTTCACATGTTTTTGACAAACTGAAATTACCATGGACTTGAATCAGACACACATTACTCTTGAAAGTGAAATCCTGCTCATTGGCACTTTTTCGAAGAGCACCTTGGCAGATTTTCCCATTGGTTTCTTGACTGCTACTTTCATGGTCATGGGTGTTGTGAATTCATTTAAAAAAAACCAGGGAGCTCTGATGACTTAGTGGTAACAAGCTGCACCAGAATCCCAAAGGCATTCTGTTCAAATCTACATTAATTCCACAGGAGGAGGATGGGCAGTCCTCTCTCGTGCAGTTTACTGCCTCTGAAAACCCACTGGAGGGTCATCTATGAGTTGGTACCACAAAGCAAGAAACTTTTTTAAAAAAATTGGCTTTTCCAACTTCACTCTTCTCTGTTTAACATTATCTTGCTTATTGATCTGGTTGTGAGGATTTTTGGTTCTTTAGGTTCTGACGCAGTGCTGTCATCTGAATTTCATCAGTAAGTACTTCAAGTCTTCTTTATTTTGTGCAAGCAGAGTGTGTCATCTACATTTCCTCGTTGAGCCTTCCTCTAATCTTGATGATACAATTTTAATGATACAACTTTTATTTTTAACTATGCAGAATCTCCTTGGTCTGTTCAAACAACTCCTTGGCCTATGTTCATGTTCCATATGAGCACAATTAAGTTTTCTGGAATTCCTATTCTTATCCATAATTTATTATCCATACAATGAATGCCTTTGCACAGTCAATAAAACACAGGTCTACATTTTTCTGGTATTCTCTATTTTAAGCCCCAATCCATCTAATGTCAGCAATGATATCTTTCCTTCCATATCCTCTTCTGGAACCAGCTTGAATTATTGGAAGTTCCTTGTTGATGTACTGCTCTAGCCATTTCTAATTATCATCAGAAAGGTTTTATTTGCATATTGTAATTACACTGATAAATTTCTACAATCTGTTGGATCATCTTTCTTTTAAATTAGCACAAATATGGATCTCTTTCAGTCATTACCCAGGTAGCACATCCAAGATTGTATCCATTTGTTGACTTCAGTTGGTATTCCTGGGGCCTTATTTTTTGCCAACACCTTCAGTGCAGCATGAATGTCTTCCTTCTGTATCCACTGGTTCTTAATCATATCCTCATATGCTACTTCCTGAAATAATTGAGCATTGACTTTTTTACAATGGCTTTGTATTCTTCCATCTTCTTTTTTAAGATATTTGCATCATTCAATATTTTACTCATAGACTTATTTACTAATCCAAATAGGGGCTTGAATTTTCTCTTCAGTTCTTTCAGCTTGAGAAATGCCGTGGATGTCCTGTGTTTTCTAACTTCAGGTCTTTGCACATTTCATTACAATACTTTGTCTCCCTGAACTGCCCCTTCAAATCTTCTATACAGCTCTTTTCACCATTTCTCCCTTTGTCTGTCTTTAGTTTCTATACATTTTAGAGCAAGTTTCAGAGTCTCTTCTGACATCCATTTTTATCTTTTTAAAAATGATCTTTTGTTTTCTTCATGTGTGAAGTTCTTGATGTCATCTCACAAATTTCCAAGTCTTCAGTCATTAGTCTTGAATGCTTTAAATCTGCTCGTGAGATGGTCTCTAAATTCAGGTGGAATAAATGCAAGGTTGTATTTTTGCACACATGAACCAGATTTAATCTTCTTTAGCTTCAACTTGAACCTACATTTGAGAAATTTCCTTGTCTGTTCAGTCGACCTCTAACTGATTATATTGAATTACTCCACCATCATGTTCAACAAAGTTAGTTACTACACTGGCTGAAAGCTTAAAGCTTTACTGTAATGACTGAAGTCATTAAAGTCAGCTCTACTTTAAAGAGGCAACTTTTCCTCAGCCGTAGTTTTAGTAACTTCCATCCTGAGAACCTTATCTTCTTATACCTAATGAGGGTATCAGACAGTATCCCTGTTGTTCATAGGTTTTCAATGGCCCATTTTCCAGAAACTTTTGGCTTGGTCTGTTTATTAGTCTCTCTCAATATGTAATCTCCACTAAAACCTATCACCATGAGTTACCTTGCTGGTATATGAATATCCATGGCATAGTTTTCAGTGTCACAAAACACAGGCCACCACAATATAACAAACTGACAGGCAAACAGGGACAAGGATAATTAGGAAGGTGAAAATTCTCTTGAGCAACTTTCCCTAAATACCAGTGCTCTCAAGTAGGTTTTCGACTAATTGTGCAGGTTATAATCTAATAATTTAAAAATTATAAGGCCTGGAATGCTACTGTTCCATATTTCTGATAGGCCATATTCTTTGAAATTTGTAGGATTGGAATCAAATGATGAAATCCGAGGTGTTAGTTTCTTCTGATGATTTTATCTCAAGAAAAATAAGTTTCCTCCAGAAAGCTCCTTTTTAACTTAACCTATTTCAACTTTAAAAATCACATTACAGGATTTTCAGAGTTCCATGTCTTAAATCAGTTAAAATGAGAAAGATCTTTGTAAAAAGAATGTGTAGGTGATGTGAGGACAGCTGAGTCCAACCTCTATTAACTTCACAAAGGGGAGCAATCCTCATCAGGGACACTTGCAGAAACAAACTAATTCCCATAGGTTAGATAGGACCTCGACATTCCCTACCTATGTCTTCTTTCTCCAAGGACTGGTCTCTCCTGGCCATGTACCCAAAGTATGTGAGACAGACCTTCAAAATCATAGCCTCCAAGGAGAAACTTGGTTTCACCCTCTCCAAGACAGACCTGTTTGTTTTCTTGGTGGTCAATAGTATGTTCAAGATTCTTCTCCAGCACCACAATTTGAAAGCATCAATTAGTTCTGTCACTTATCTCCCTATCATAGCCCTCCAGCAACTGTGTATGAAGGCCACTGGCTCTGCCTCCATAGACCAACTGTCCCAAGACAACTCTCTTGTCAATTTCTGGTTCTCTGCAGAGGTTGCTGCAGCTCTCTTGTAGGTCCCATTCTGACCTGCTACACAACTTGCTCAATCTTATAATTCATTTACATACAGTCTATATCATGTTCTCACCCTAGCACGTGGTGACAGTCAAAGGCAAGGGCTCAGAAAATAATTTTTGAACAATAAATCCATGAAACCAGACCCTCAACAAGAGAGACATAATAATGGTAGCAATAAGCTCAAACATGTTGAAAATGTGAAGATGACACAGGAAAGGGCGAAGTTCAGATCTATTGTTCACAAGGTCATTGTAGTCGACTCAACACCTAACATGTCTTAAATCATAGCTGAACTAATTTTTGATGGCACATTATCAAAGAAAGTATTGATAGCAGCCACCCATGAATATCATTGGAGCTATATGATTCCTGATGTATGAGTTAGCTAGTTGCAAAATATTCTGCAAATTTTGAAAACATTCAATTTCCACATAGCATTGCTATAAACCAAATGCATATTTGAGAAGTCTTTAATTTTAATTTTCAGTTAGCAGTTTCACTGAATAACTATTTTTTGCAAATTTATTCAGGGTAACTTTGTAATTGATATACAGGCAAATTTTAATAAAAATTTGCAACCCTTGTTTTTTTTTAAAAAAATCAGCAAATAGGTTGCAAGTGACTCGATGGGACAGTAACAACAACAACATTGTGGTGTAGCCTGCAGGGAGTTGAGCTAACCCAAAGGCGATGCCTCTCTTATGCTTCAGATCAGCCAGGAACTGTGTAGAAGGATGGTCAGCTTCCTTTCATGTAATTTATAATGACTGAAAACCCACTGGAGGGTCAGGTATAAATCAGTTTCTACTCAACAGCAATGAGTTCGAGGGGGGTTTATTTGCTATGACAACTAGGCATGCTTCAGGTTGCTCTATCCAAACAGTCCAACAATCAAAACAGACTTTAAAAAGTTCTAGTAATAAGACTGAGTTCTGGTGGCCTAGTCAGTGGGGAATTGTGCCGCCAACTCAAAGTCAGGGCAGTTCAAATCACCAGATGCTCCCTAGGAGAAAGATGGGCCATCTCCTGCTGTGCAATTTACAGCCTGTGAAAACCCACTGGAGGGAGAATCAACTGAGTTGGTTTCAACTCTACAAAAAAGAGAGAGGATAAGAAAAGATCATTATAATTTACTTAATTTTAGATGGTTAATAAGGCAGAAAAAGTTCCAAGCCCAAGTACTGAATAGTTGGGTTGTAGACACTACAAAATTAGATCTTTTTGAGCTCATTAAAGTTAAGAGACCTGTGAGTTAATAACACTTGTTTTCCAAAATGCATATGAGTGTATGAAAATCAATGATTTGCAAACCTTAACCAAATAAAGAATAGTACTTGTTTCTTGAAACCACTCAAGCTCTCAAAACATGCATACACACACACAAACAATCCTTAATATTTGAAGTTGGGCCCCTAGTAGTCACATTTAACTACATGATCTGGATGGCCTAATTACAGCTAACTGGACCAAAGATCAGTCGGCATAAGGCTTAAATTGAACAAATCCAATTCCCAAGAATACAGAATTGGAAAATAAAGTGGAGTTAGTTTCCGTACATGTTTTTATGTATGCAAGTCGAGTATGATTCATAGTGAGCCTGTGAATGGCAAATCTAAACCCTGTCCTATCCTGTGCCACCCTCATAATTTCTGACATATGGAAGCCCACTGCAGCAGTCACGGCATCAAGCTATCTGGTTGAGGATCTCCCTCTCTTTCACTGATCCTCCACCTTTCTAAGCATGTTATCCTCTCCAAGGAATAGCTGCTCCTAACAACATGCCAAAGTATGTGAGACAAAGCTTTGGCATCTTTACCTCAAAGAACACTCTACTCTGGCTGTACTTTCCCCAAGACATATCTGTTTGGTTTTTTTGGCAGTCCTTGGGAAATTCAGTACTCTTCTCCAACACCATAGCTCAAAGGCATTAATTTTTCTGTCACTCTTATTTATTGTCCAGTTCTCAGATGCACAGCAAATGATTGAAAGACCATGAATCAGGCACACCTTAGTCCTTACATGGACATCCTTGCACCTTAATAATCTGAGAGATCCTTGAGTACAGACTTTCCCAATATGTCTCCTGATCTCCTGATACAAAAGGGTTTATTTTAACTGCTGACTATTCAGTTAGCAGGCCATTTAATACTGATTACCATGGTTCCAAGAGATTAAATAAGATCTAAAAAAATTTAAAAATGCAGGTGTGTGTAGGGGGAAGGTCTGGTTGGCCTAGTGGGTAAGGAGTTGCACAGCCAAACCAAAGGCAAGCAGTTCACCTCCACCAGCTGCTCCTTGGGAGAAAAAAATGGACAATCTCACCTGGGATTTACAGCTTCTGTAAATCACTATAGGGTCTACTATGAGTCTTTTCTGCACAAAAGTATAGTTGTGTGGCTAACCCAAAGGCTTCACCACTACTACAACTCAAGAGAAAAATGGGGTATCTCCCCTCATTCGATTTATAGCCTCTGAAAACGCACTAAGAGTCAACTGTATGTTCTGACTCCGTAGCATTGAATTTTACTTTTGTTTTAAAAAAGCTATGCATGAAGGCTCTGATAATGCAATACAGTTAAAGTATAAATTTCTTCCTTTATTGGTCTATAGATTCAAAGGCAATCCCAGCAGGCTTTTAAAAGGAAAGTGGCAAACCGATTTTAAAAGTCATATGAAAATACGAGTGACCCAGAAAAGTTGAAACCGTTTCGCGGGGAAAATACCCACAACAGAAATCACAAAGTTATATTCACACAATGGAATAATACACAGCATTGAAAACGTTACACAACATGAGTGAGCCTGAAAGACATTCTGTTGAGTGAAATATCAGTCAGGAAAGGACAAATACTGCATAATACCGTTGCTATGAATTAGGACCCACATGGGGAGTTGGCGGGAGAATAGGAAGAGTGGATAGGTAATGAACACTGCATTGGAACAGATGAGTGGAAGGACTGAAAGGAATACATGATTAGGCATCATATGTATGACAACAATCTGGAACAAGAAGTGCATTGCAAAGGGGACTGAGGGAGGGGGTGTGGAGGGAGATGAACGTGCAACAATGAATGAATAAAAAAACCCCAAAAATCTCAAAAAGTACTTCATTGCCAAGATTTTAAAAGTTACATTCATCAAGACAGCATGGTTCTTGCCAGACAGAACAGTAGTAGGGCGAAAGTTTAAGAATGGACCTGTATGTATAAGGATAGCTGATGTTTGGCATAGGTTTAAAGGCAATTCAGTGGAGAAAGATCCTTCAAGAAACGGCGCTAGATATTCATGTGGAAAAACTGGTCTACAACCTTTATTGATCACAAATCTAAATAGAAAACAAAAGATTTCAATCAGGGAGCTCTCGCGGCATCCTCCACAGAGAACTGCAGTGCTAACTCAAAGGCTGGGCCTCTCGCGGGTGGTTTGAACCCACCAGAGGCTTCGCGAAAGGATCAGAATCTAAGTGATTAACTCTCAGAAAACCTGCTGGAGGGTCAGCTCTGAGTTCCGATCCCAAGGTAATCAAGTTTGCTATTTGGGGTTCAGGGGTTCTTTACGAAGAAAACGTTAAAAAGAAAAATGTCTCTGGCTTTAAATTAGCCAAAAATTCCCAAGAGGTAGTAAAAGCACAAGCCCGTAGGTCAGGCCCCTTACTCGCCCCTCGACTCTCCCCGCCCCCGAGAGCGGGTCCCCCGGAGAGCGGGTCCTCCAGAGACTTCCGACGCCCTGGGTCAGCCAGTAAGTGACAGCCTCGGCCTCCTTTCGCGGCTGTTTATCTTTCGCCTCTTGCAGTTAGTCCCGTCTCTTCCACGCCTACTTAACTCAAAACCTTAACCCGGGAGAGAGCCACCTGGGAACAGAACAAAGGGTGTATCAGAGACTTGCTGAGGTGGATCCGGGCGGGAGATGCAGCTGTACATCCTTTAGCTTAAAAAACTTTGGGGAGCATTCCTGCTGGAATAAAAGGGGTCCACTTTTTGCCGAGCGCCCGTTGGGAAGTTACCCAAGAGGGCGCAGACACGGAGATGACGTGTTGTGGGCGTGTCCAGGGGCGGGGCTTGGCGCGCGGGTCTGGAGAGGGGCGGGGCTCTCGGTAGCGGGATGGGTGGTGTGCCCGTAGGTTCCTCTGCGATGAGTGGATTCTGAGCCAGTGGCCCTATAGGACAGAATAGAACCTCCCCTTACAGTTTCATACACGGTAAAAATTTGGAGGGATGATTTATTAGTTTTTATTCCTATTGATAATTTGTGTGTTTTCTCCACTTCAAATATTTTGAAACATACTTGTCTTGGAGAAGGTAAAATTACGTTCCTTCTTGGATGCTAGGATTTTTAAGCTCTGTCTCATGTACTTTGGGCACGTGGCCTGGAGATACCAGTCCTTGGAGAAGGACATCCTACTCGGAAGGGTAGAGAGCGCAGGAGAGGAAGACCCTGAATGAGATGGATTGATACAGTAACTGGGACAATGGAAGTTTGTGTCAGTCAGTGACACTGGCTCAGGACAGGGCAGGCTTCAGAGCTATTGTATCTAGGGTCTCTGTGAGTCGCAGGCAACTCCATGGCACATAACAACAACAACATTGTGGTTCTGGTGAAAAATTAGAGGAAGTTTGTTTTCCATTCAATAATGTATACATAGTATCATGCATTTTTCACATTGGTTAGAGTCCCCTCAATGTAATAGCGTTTCTTCCCTTCCCATTTCCATCCATCCACTTTCCTGCCTCTTCTTGCCTTCTGAACTTTGTTTTGGGGAACATACACTCCTTTGGTCTCATTTAGTTGATTGTTCTGAAGATTACATTGTGTTTCTGTACACCAGCTTTGATAAACTGTAAAGAGAAACAGTTTCATCTACAATAGCAGCAAAGAGAACAAAATACCTAGGAAAAATTAATCAGGAACATGAAGGACTTATACACCGAGAACTGTAACACACTGCTGGAAGAGATTAAATAAGAGAAATAAATGGAAAGAAATTTCATGTGCCTGGATTGGGTGATTTAGTGTTGTTAAGATGTCAATACTAACTAAAGTGGTCTATAAATTCAACCCACTCCTGATCAAAATTTCAACAGCCTTCTTTACAGAAATAGAAAAAGCATCCCTCAACTTTTTTATAGGATAATGGAAGGTCTTTTTTTTTT
>NW_006399752.1:13430470-13493285 GCF_000299155.1 Elephantulus edwardii
GCTTCACGAATTTGCGTGTCATCCTTGTGCAGGGGCCATGCTAATCTTCTCTGTATCGTTCCAATTTTAGTATATGTGCTGCCGAAGCGAGCACATAATGGAAGGTCTTGATTAGGTAAAAACAAAGTTCAAAAGAAGAACATAGTCTACAGCCAAGAAAAAAAAAAAAAAAAGAAGAACATAATAGAGAACCCGGACTTTCTCACTGGAAAGGATATATACAGCTATGGTGGTTGTTGTTGGTGTGTGCCATCAAGTCAGAACTAACCCTTAGCTGACCATCAGCAGGTTTTCAGAGGCTGAAATCTTAGCACAAGAGGAGATTGCCCATCCTTCTCCAGGAGAGCTGCTGGTGGATTTTGGTGTGCCTTTGGGATTCCTTCATAACTTCTTACCACTAGCCCACCAGAGCTCCATATAGTAATTTTTAAAAAATTTAAAAGCCTAGTGCACTTTTTTTAGAGCCCTGGTGGCATAGTGTGTAATGTGTTGGGCTGCTGACTTGAAGGTCACCAGTTCAAATTGACCAGCCACTGCTCAAAAGACAGATGGGCAACCTAATTTTTAAAGATTGACAGACTCAGAAACCCAAGGGATTGTTGCTATGAGTCAGAATTGACCTGATGGGAATAGATTTAGGTTTTTGGTATAACAGTATATACACATCAATGGAATGGAATTGAGAATCCAGAAATAAGCCCATACATCTGTGGTCAGTTAATTTTTTACAGTGGTGCTGCTTGTTCAGTGGAGAAAGAAGAATCTGATTGATAGGTGGTTCTGGGAAAATTGTATTTCGACATGCAGAAAATGAAACAAGATCGGTGTCTCACATAATACACAAAAAGCACCTGAAAAATTAAGGACCTAAATGTGTATATTCAAATCCTAAGATTCTTAGAAGAACATAAGGGTAATGCTATCAGGCCTAGCTTACAATAGTGGTTTCTCAAATGCAGTAACAACAGAACAAATGCCAAAAGATAAATAAATGAGACCTCACAAAAATTAAAAATGTCATATTTCATTAGAAGATGTTGCTGAAAGAGTGAAAGCACAAGTTAACGATTGAGAGAGTATCTTCAGAAATCATATACCTGATAAGAATCTAAAAGCCAAAATAGGTAGAAAACTGATCCTTTAACAACAAAATGACAACCAAATTCTAATATGAGTTAAGAACTTAAATAGAAATTTCACCAAAGAGGATATTAGCATGGCCACTAAATAAGTGAAAAGATGCTCAGTGTTACTAGCAATCAGAGAGATGCAAATCAAAACCACAATGAAATAGCATTTCATGCCCATTTATTTATTAGTAAATAAATGATAAGTGTTGTTGAGGATGTTGTGAAAATAGAAGCTTTCTCATTGCTAGTGGCTGCAGAATGGTTCCTTCACTGTTGAAAATTGTCTGAGGGGGTCCCCAAAAATCTAATGATAGAACTACATTTATAAAGATGTAACCCAGCACTTCCACTCTAGGTGTATACTCAAAAGATGTGAAAGACAGCTCCTGTTGTTATTAGGTGCCATTGGGTCGAGTACGACTCACAGTGACCCTATGTATAACACATCTGAACCCACTCCTGTCCTGTGCCATCTTCACACTTCCTGACACACTAGAGCTCACTGCAGCAGTCACTGTCAGTCCACCTGGTTAAGGGTCTTCCTCTCCTTCACTCACCCTCCACCCTTCCAAGCACCATGTCCATCTCCCAGGAATAGCAACATGCCCAAAGTATGTGAGACGAAACCTCATCATTCTTGCCTCCAAAGAATACTCTGGCTGCACTTCTCCAAGACATATTTGTTTTTAATGCTATGTAAACTTTAACTTTTCTTACTTTGAAATGATCAAACATTTGTTCTTCTTTCTTGTCAAATTCTTAACAACATAATTAGTAATGGATATCGTTGGTATCTGAAGACTTAGTCATTGTAAGAAGAGTTGTATGTTGATAACATGCCACAATACCGATGGAACTTGGAAACATTACACTGAGTGAAATGAGCTAATCACAAAAGGACAAGTATTGTATGGCCTTACTTAAATAAAAAGAAATTAAAAAGTAAGTGTTTAGAGACTAGAGAGGAGAGTGTTAATGGTTAGTTGGGGCAGAAGGGAAAGGGAGAGTGTTAATAAGAGTGATGCGGTAGATAATTGAAAAATACTTAAAACTGTATATCAACAGAGAACTGCCACAACTTCAGACTGGAGTTAGAAGAAGCTGTGGCATGAGCTCATGTTAGGTAGATCTGGGTGGAAGGCAGAGAATACCTACTCAGAAGAAGGCCTTTTTGTCTTTTATAAACTATGCAAAGGCTTTTGACTGTGTCGATCATTACCAATATGGCTGATGAAAGAATGAGAATCCTAGAACACTTGATTGTATACCAAGAAATTGTGGTATGAAAAGAGCAAGGGAGCACTATAAGGTTTAAAATCAGGACAAGGGTGCATCAGGACTGTACTCTTTCCATACCTAGTTAACCTGTAGGGATTTCTGGTGGCCTAGTGGTAAGCTCCACTGCAATACTGAAGGCACATGGTACGAATCTGCAGGAGAAGGATGGAGAGTCTCCTCCTTTGTGAGTAATTGGCTCTGAAAACCTGCTGAAGGGTCAGCTGTAGGTCAGTTCCAACTTAGTGGTACTCAACAGCAACAGCCTATCTGTATTCAGAAAAAATCATTCAAGAAGCTAGACTGTTTAAAAACACTTGCTACAGATCAAAGACTACAGCCTTCAATATGGATTCCCTTAAGACATGTCTAAACATAAAGAAAACCAAAATCCTCACCATCAAGCCTATATGCAACAACAAGATAGATGGAGAAGAGAGAGAAATAGTCAGTGATTTTGTAACACCACTGGAAATCAAAAGGCGTATTGCATTGGAAAAGTCTGCTGTCAGGGAACTCTCCAAAGTGCTGACATTTAAAGATGTTTAAAGACTAAAGTGTGCTTGATCCAAACCATGTTCTTTTCAGTTACTTGTTATGTATCTGAAAGTTGGACAGTGAATAAGGATGACAGGAGAATAGATAGCTTTGAGTTGTGGTGTTGGAGAAGAGTGCTGACTATCCCATGGATGGCCAAAAGAACATACAGGTATCTTGGAAAAGGTACAGCCAAAGTAATCCTTGAAGGCAAGGATAGTGAAACTTCATCTCACACACTTTGGAAATATTGTTAAGAAGAGCCAGTCCTTGGAAAAGGACATCATGTTGGGACAGGTGAAGCGTCAGTAAAAGAGAGGAAGACCCTCAGTGAGATGGTTGGACCAGTGACTAACGGTGGGCCCAAGAGTGTCAGAGATGATGGTGACACAGGATATGGCAAGGTTCAGATCCATTGTTCATAGGATCACTAGGAGTTGTGTCTCAGGGGCACTTAACAACAAAGGGTTGTGTAGCAAGTTGTTTCCCTGTTAATGGTTAAATTGGCAGATTGAAAGAGAGCAAGGTTCAGAGCTGTTGTACATAGGGTCTCTATGAGTTGCAAGGAACTTGATGGCACGTAAGAAAAACAGTAACAAAACATGTACAACCAAGAACTTCATGGATTTGGTTCCTTGATTTGGAGGCTTAAAGTCATGGTTTCATGGGATATTCCACTTAATTGGTTTAATAAAATGTATCTGTTCTATCTCGTAATCTTTTGTCTTGTACCTGACATTTTAAAAGCTTGGAAGCAGACATCCAGGGCACAATATTTGGTCTCTATCCCTTGGAAGGGAAAAAGAGATTCAGGAGTAGGAGGTGATTATGGAATGTGTGGCTGGAAATCTCTATGACCCTCCTTGCCCATGAGACCACAAGAACTAGATGGTGTCCAGCTACCAATACTGAACATTTTCATCAAAGCTTCCAAAGTAGAATCCTGATTAAAGGGAAGAAATTACAGAATTGCAAATTATCATAGACTTCGAACTTTCCGGAGTCATTCCGATGATAAACCCCTGAAACTTTTGCCCTAGAATAACCTTTAAAACCTGTGCTAAAAATATCCCTATAAGTCTTCTTAAAACTGACTTAAAAGTAGGTTACCTTATCTAAACTACTGTTCAGTTTTAAGAAGAGAGCTCTAGTGGTCTAGTGGGTAAACAGTTGCACGGCCAACTCAAAGGTGGCTGGTTTGAATCCACTAGTTGCTCTGGGAAAGAAAGATGGGCTGTCTTTCTCCTAAAGAGCGTAGGTGGGTTTTAACTGTCAACTTTTTGGTAAAGAGTAAAAACTCAACAACAGTGATTATTTAGAACCTTAGGGAACCATTTATGCGTTAATGAGGGAAGAACAACTCAGAAAAGGAGGCTGAGAATGGTCACATAATTAGAATAAAATCGGTGTTACTACGTGGTCTATGTAGAAATTGAGATTTTATGGTATATATTTACAACAACAAAACCAGTATTTAGAAGCTTCTCCCTTCAAAAAATAAGTTCTAAGTGATTATAACAGAAAATTCCTGTCAAATTAACATTTGTATTCAGATATTCTTTTGAATAATGTGTTATCATCACTCACTCACTGCCATGGAGTCACTTTGGACTCAGACACCTTGTAGGACAGAGCATAACTGCTGGCAGGGTTTTGGAGGCTGTAAGTCTTCATATTGTAGCTGATGTTAGATGGATCTTAGCTGAAAGCAGAGAATACTAGAAGAATGTATATCTGTGTTTCATTGATTATGCAAAGGCATTTGACTGCGTGGATCATAACAAACTGTGGCTGACTCTGAGAAGAATGAGAATCCCAGAACACTTGATCATGCTAATTCGAAACCTATACTTGGACCAAGAGGCAGTCGTCAGAACAGAGCAGGGTAACACCGCATGATTCAAAAGTGGGAAGGGTGTACGCCAGGGACGTGTCCTATCTCCATACTTTAATAATCAGCGTTATGCAGATGGTACAACCCTGCTTGCTGAAACTGAGGAAGACCTCATGCACTTGCTGCAGAGGGTCAAGGACTGCAGCCTTCAGTACGGACTGAGCTCAATGTCAAGAAAACAAAGATTCTCACCACTGGACCAACTGGTAGCATCAGGATGGATGGCGAAGAGATTGAGATTGTTCACAGCTTCAGTTTGCTCGGCTCCACGGTCAGTACTCTTGGCACCAGCAGCCAGGAAATTAAAAAATGTGTTGCGATGGGAAAGTCTGCTGTTAGGGACCTCTCTAAAGTACTCAAGAGGAATGGTGTCTCTCTGGAGACCAAGGTGTGCCTGATACAGGCCCTGGTCTTTGCAATCAATTGTTATGCATCAGAGATTTGGACAATGACTAGGGAGGATAGAAGGAGAATTGATGCCTTTGAGCTGTGGTGCTGGAGAAGAGTATTGAATGTACAAAGGTCTACCAAGAAAACAAACAGATTCATCCTGGCTAGGGTTAAACCGGGTGGCTCCTTGGAGGCAAGGATTCTGGGGCTTCGTCTGACATACTTTGGACATGTTGTAAGGAGAGACAGGTCCTTGGAGAGGGACATCATGCTTGGGAGGGCGGAGGGAAGGCGCAAGAGGGGAAGACCCTCTATGAGGTGGATTGATTCAGTGACTGGGGTAATCGGGATGGGTGTGTCAGAGGCAGTGCGATTGGCACAGGATAGAGCAGGGTTTAGGGCTGTTGTACATAGGGTTGCTATGAGTTGCAAACGACTCAGTGGCACATAACAACAACAACACGTCTTCATAAAGGTAGACAGTTTCCTTGTAGTTAGCAGCTGGACTCTACTCCCTACACCACAAGGGAAGATAACAGTGTGAACCAAAGCTGTGATGACGTGCAACCGGATAATCTTTTCTTTTAAATTATGTGTGTTATTATATCATTTGGGGCTAATCATGAATTCTCAGTGGTATAATGTGGTCCTTTCTTTTTTCTTTAATTGCCTAGTTTGAAGATGAATAGTGATCAAGTTACGCTGGTGGGCCAAGTATTTGAGTCCTATGTCTCAGAATACCATAAGAACGATATTCTTCTCATCTTAAAGGAAGCGGATGAAGATGCTCATTACCCAGTGGTGGTTAATGCCATGACCCTTTTTGAAACCAACATGGAAATTGGGGAATATTTCAATGCATTCCCCAATGAAGTATTGACTATTTTTGATAATGCCCTGCGAAGGTCGGCATTGACAATTCTGCAGGCCCTCTCTCAGTCTGAGGATATCTCCATGAAGCAGAACGTTCATGCCAGGATATCAGGTGGGTCATTTCAGAATCTTCCTGCTGATTACTCTGTAGGAAGGTTTCAAGAAAATATAACATATATTGAATTCAGAGTACTAAGGAATAACAGATACTTTATACTTGTGTTCTTTATGTAATGAATGCTTACTTGTTTTAGAAAATAATGAATTTTTTTGTGGAAAGTTTTTCTGTAGAAAGTTATTTTGTATCGTCTGTGGAGAGTGGAAAGGCTTAAATATTAACCATTGCAAGTGAAAGAATAAAGAGAAATACTTGTATGCATATGAATTTCCATAGCCATGAGTACATGTTTAAAATTGTAATCCATAGCCACTGGATGAGCTTTCATGGCTACTAACAGTACAAAAAATTGATAATGCAGGAATTGGAAAATTGGTAGATGCTGTCCACAGAACTTCAGAACTGTTTTAGGAAATCGGTTCTCATATGTTAAGATTAGCGCTATGCAGAACACATATCAGGCACTTAGATTTTTGTTGAATGAAGGGACAGTTTGATTGTAGTAAGAAAATGTAGTGAAGACCTGAGCAGCTTCTGGTGACAGTGCTGTTCCTGGGAACTCCTACCTTCAAATTTTTCCTTCTTGCCTCTCGCTTTCTGTTTAAAATACTTTTTTTTTTTTTTTAAACAGGATGGACAGAATTAGTTACTGATAAGAATTTTTGAAAATGTGACCTTCCAGTATGATTTTTCATTACTTTATTGCTGTTATGTGCCATGTAGAGCTCAGCTGATGCCCCAGCAGGTTTTAGTGGCAGTAAATTGCCCAAGAGGAAATTGTCCATCTTTCTCCTGTGTTGTTGCTGGTGAACTCAAACTGTCTGCCTTTGGGTTGGCTCCCCAAAGCTTCTTGATTACTTAATAACATGGACATAATTTCTTAGAAAGCCTAGAGTGAGATGGTGGAAAGAATATTATTATTGAATTTAGAGGATAATTGGTTATAATGTGCGGCCTTCAATGGCCTAGTTTTGCGTGAGCATAACCAAGTGTTCCCATTCTTCTCAATGTTAGCCACAATTTGTGTATGATCCTCCCAGTCAGTTGTCTTTGCATGATCAAGAAAATACAAATAGACCTCCATCTGGTATTCTCTGCTTGATCCATCTGATATTAGCAATTATATCCCAGGTGCCATGGCCTCTGCTAAACCCTACTTGTATTTCTGGCAGCTCTCTGTTGATGTACTATTCCATTGACTTTGGGAAATCTTCAGCAAGATTTTATTTGCATGGGATAATGATATTGTTTGATAATTTCCACATTCTGTTGGATCACCTTCTTTTGGAAATGAATTATGGATTGCTTTGAATCAGTTGGCTAGAAAGCTGAATTCTAGATTTCTTGGCACAACATGGGGAGCACATCCAGGGCTGCATCTGTTAATATACATCAGTTGGTATTCCAGGTATTCTAATGAGAAACCTCTACCTAGACTAGGAAGCTGTTGTCTGAAGAGAGCAAGGGAACACTACATAGTTCAAAATCGAGAAAGGTGTGAGTCAGGGATATATCCTGTCCCCAAACCTTTTCAGTCTTTTCAATGCTTAACAGATCATTCAAGAGGCTGGGCTTGATGAAAAAATATGTGGCATCAGGATTGGAGGAAGACTCATCAACAACTTGTGCTTTGCTGATGACACAACCTCGCCATCAAAACTGAGGAGGACTTGATGCGTTTGCTGCAGAATGTAGACTGCAGTCTTCAATATGGATAGTACCTCAACATCAAGAAAACAAAGATTCTCACCACAGGGCCAATAGGTGGCATCATCATAGATGGAGGAAGATTGAGGTTATTAGTTTGCATCTTGCTCGGATCCACAATCAAGACCTTTGGCACCAGCAGTCAGGAAATTAAAAGACGAGTTGCATTAGGAAAATCTGCTGCCTGGGACCTCTCTAGAGTGCTAACGAGCAACATTGTCAGTCTAGAGGTTAAGTTGTACCTGATCTAGACCATGCTCTTCTGAACCGCTTGCTGCATCTGAGAGTTGGACAAGTGAATAAGAAAAAGAATTGATGCCTTTGAGTTGTGTTGGAGAAGACTACTGAGTGTACAATAACGGTAACAAACAGGTCTGTTACGGAGAGGGTAAAACCAGGTTGCCTTATGGAGGCAAAGGTTTTGAAGATCCATCTCACATACTTGGGGCATGTTGCCAGGAAGAACTAGTCCTTGGAGAAGGACATGACTGGAGGGTTCTAGGGTCAGTGCAGGAGAGGAAGACTCTGAATGAGTTGGATTGACACAGTGACTGTGGCAATGGGACAGGTGTGTCAGAGATGATGAGGTTGGCTCAGGATAGGACAAGGTTGAGAGCCATTGTTCATGTGGTAGTTGTGAGGTACAGTTGACTCAATTGCACATAACAACAACAGTAGCCTGGTCCAGAGAGAGTTGCATTGCTAGCATAAAGGTAGCCTGTTCACATCCACAAGTGACTCTCAGATTGGCATCCTACTCCTAGGTGATCTACACCCTCAGAAACATGCTGGAGAGTCAGCTGTGAGTCCTCTCTGATTCAACGACAGTGAGTTTTTGGTTAGAACAACACCTCCAGGCTAAGAGGCTTTACAAATCATTGAGTCTCACTGAACCTTCATTTCTGCACCTGCAAATGACTTCCAGAGTCCCTCAAAATGTCCAGTTTTCTTATTTTTTTAATTTCAAATACAGGCATACCTAATTATTCCACTCCATGGACATGTGACAGTTGTGGCCACCTCACATCAAGCGTGTTTATCTGCCATTTTTCCCAACAGTATGTGCTCACTTGATGTCTCTGTGCCACATTTTGGTAATTCTGACAGTATTTCAAAATTTTTCATAATGCCACTTATTGTACACTTAGCAGTCTACAGAATAGTGCAGACATGACTTTATATGCACTGGAAAACCAGGGGGAAAGGTGTCTTCCTTTATTGAAATCTTTGCTTTATGGTACAACCACTGAGGAAGGCGGTATGGTGCTTTCTCAAAAAGTTACAAGTAGAGATACCATTTGACCCAGCAATTCCACTACTGGGAATATACCCCAAAGAGACAGACCATAACTGACACCCAAGCAGATATATGCACATCCATGTTTATTGCAGCTATGTTCACAATAGTAAGGAGTTGGAACAACCCAGGTGCCCATCAACAAACGAATGGATAGAGAAGCTGTGGTATATTTACACAATGGAAAACTACACTGCATTGAAAAACAAGGAACTCATGCAATATTATTCAAAATGGGTGACTCTGGAGGACATTATGCTGAGTGAAGTATCTCAATCACAAAAGGACAAATAACTGCATGGTGCCACTGTTGTTAAACAGGACTGACACTGGGTTCGGGGAGAGACTGAGAAAGATGAATTCAATAATGTATACTGCATTGAAACAGATGAGGGAGAAAACTGTTTAAAAGGGATATGTGATTAGGTATTTTTGTCATGACAGGAGTCTAGAGTGGAGGCTACATGGTGAAGTGAACCTGGGGGAGGGTTTGTAAAACAATGAAAGAATTTTTCTTTTACTTTTCCAAGAGGGTAGTGTACTGGGGGGGAGAGTTGGGAGTGAAGAAAAGTGCAACAATGAATGAATGGAAAGTCAAAGTCTCTGTAAATGTTACTGCAATTAATAATAAATTTTTTAAAAAAAGAAAAAAAATCTTTGCTTTATTGCTTTGGTCTGGAATCAAACCTTCACTATCCCCGATATGTTCTTGAATGTTGTTGTTGTATAAACTGATGAAGTCTGGTTCAGCCTCATTCTGTTTATTGGGAAGACAGATTTAGTGAAATTTAGCTCCAGACTATTTAAAGGGCAAGTGATGATTAAAATGGAAGGCATACATCAGTTCCCTTTTGTTTAAAAATAAGTATTTATTTTATAATACATCTCAGAAGAGTGGAGATTTATAATTAATAAGAAGGTGATTCCTAAAAGGTTAACCATCTCTAGGTTAGAATTGAACTCCTCAAGAGACAAATTAAAACTCTAGTGTCGCCAATTAAAATTGTTAGAATAAAATTTTGAGAGTTATTAATCTTTATGCATCAAGCATGAGATAATCTTCTGGGATCAAGGAAAAAACTTTCCCGTCTAAGAAGTTTGCACTAATTAGGTAGACTTTAGGGGCTTTAGTTTATGATGAGTAGTTTTCGGCTGTGTTTTTGTTTGGATACCTTTCCAAGCTCAATTAGATAAAAATAAAAAACCAAAAAAAACCCAAAAACCCCTATCTGCCAGAAATGTACAAAGAGCTGGAGTCAGAAGGGGGAAAAAGGGAAGAACGCTGTCAGCATTTCTCAAGCTCAGAGAGCTGAAAAATTCAAGCCTCAAGCTGCAGGACTGAAAGATGCTATGACCAGAATGAATAATCAAAAGCAGATGGAGGAAATGCACGGAATTACTCTACAAAGAAATTAGTTGCCAGTGAAAAATTTCAGGAAGTACTGTATGAACAAGAGCCAGTGGTGATGAAAGGTGTAAGTTCAAGTTGCGCTAAAGGTATTGGCAAAAAGTAAGGCCCAAGCGATAATTGGAATAGTAATGAATATGTTTCAGCAGACAGATGCAGCTCAGGATGTGCTTACATGTCTGTGCTAGGAAACTTGGAGGCCAGTTGTCTGGCTGATTGATTGGAAGAGATCCATATTTGCTCCTATTCCCAAGAAAGGTAACCCAACAGAATGTGGAAATAATCAAAATTATCATTAATATCACATGCAAGGAAAATAAAGCAATAGATCATCCCAAAACGACTAACAAAGTACACAGAGAACTGTCAGAAGCTCAAGCAAGGTTAAGAAGAGGCCATGGCACCAAAGATATCATTGTGGATGTCACATGGATCCCGCCTGAAAGCAGAGAATACCGGAAGAATGTCTATTTGTGTTTCTTTGACTTTGCAAAGGCATTTCACTATGTGGCTCATGACAAATTATGGCTAATATTGAGAGGAATGGGGATACCAGAACACTTACTTGTGCTTATGAGAAAATTATACCTAGATTAAGAAGCTGCTGCTGTCCAAGTGGAGGAAGGGAATACCGTATGATTTTAAATCAGGAAAAGTGTGTCTCAAGGACGTAAACTTTCTCCATATCTACTCATGCAGCACACTGAACAAATCATTTGTGAAACTGGACTCTACCAAGAGGAATGTGGCATCAGAATTGGAGGAGACTCATCGATAAACTGTATTATGCAAATGACACAACCTTGCTTGCTTAGAGTGAGGGGGATTTGAAGTGCTTGTTGCAGATAATCAAGAACTACAGCTTTTGGTATGGATTACATCTGAACATCAAGAACACAAAGGTCCTCACCATGGGGACAACATCATGATAGATGAAGAAAGCATTAAAGCTGTCAATGGCTTTATCTTGCTTGGATCAGCAGTAAAAACCCGTGGTACCAGCAGTCAGGAAATAAGGAGATGTATTGCAGCGGGCAACTCTGCTTTCAGGGACTGCTCCAAAATACTTAAAAGCAATGATGCCAGTTTGGAAACTAAAATATGCTTGATTCAGACTATATTTTCCATCACTATCTGTGCATCTGAAAGCTGGATAATGGATAAGGATAATAAGAATTGATGCCTTTTAGTTGTGGTCCTAGAGAAGAGTACTGAGTGACCTACGGACTGCCAAAAGAACAGATATGGTTTGGAAAAAGTACAGCCAGAGTGCCCAGTGGAGGCGAAGATGATGAAACTTTATCTCTCATACTTGGGCATATTGCTAGGAGAGGCTGTTCCTTTGAAACAGAAATCATGGTTGGAAAGACAGAGGGTTAGCAAAAGAGAAGAAGGCCCTCAGTGAGATGAAATGACACGGTGATGGCAGCGATGGCCTCAAATATGTGAGAGATGATGAGGACCGCACAGGATAAGCCAGGGTTCATGTCTGTTGTTCATAAGGTTGCTATGAGTCGTACTCGACTTGATGACATCTAAGGTACAACAGTGATATGTAAGGGAAGTCTGGTGATCCATAGTAAGTTGTGCTACGAACACAAAGACTCTGCTTGTTTGGCAGTTTGATTCAAGAGAGAAAGTGGCTCCAAGAGAGAGAGGTGGAGATTCTCCTCCCATGAGATTTGTAGCCTCTGAAAACCCCCTGGAGGATCAAGTCTAGAGTCACTTCAACTCTATAGCAACGAGTTGTGGTTTGGGACTTTCCTTATACGCGATTTCACTGTTATTAGCAAGACCTAATTTGTTTTTTGTGGTTGTTTTTATTAAAAAAATTCTTCAGTTGCAAAATGTGTTACAAATTATGTAACTACCAGAGCAACATTATTCTGCACACACAGTTTGTGCTAGCATTTGGTGTAGACTCTTGGGAAACAAGAATGAATATGGTATAGTCCTTCATCTCAAGGAGCTCAAAGCTGAAGAGGTAACAGCTGTCTAATCACTTGTTTCCCAGATGGTGTGTGTATTCCGACAGGTGCATGCATATGTGCATCTATTAAACGTCATTTTGAAGAAACATGGCAGCTTTTCTGTTATGTAGTGGGTGCCACGCTGAAGTTACCTGCAGTGTATACTGGCTCACATAACAGGGAGCTAATTCTTCTTCTAGGAGACTCAGAAGCAGCTTCAAAATAAAGAAGATAAGGCCAGTTTGAAGGTGCCTTCTCAATTGGAATGAATGACATGGGTAAAGGCTCAGAGCGTAGTCTGATTTTAGGTCAGTTACACCACTGTTTTGGAGTCTCGGCAAGTAATGTAATTATTATTAAAACTTGGGATAGCTCTGCGGTTCCCACTCCTTCAGAGCCTAGGACACTGCCTAGTGTCATGTGTTAACATGCATTAAAATTTACTCTATCTCTCCTTTGTCTTCTGGGATTTTTACTAACCTAAGACCAGTCTTTGGAAGAAAGACATCATGCAGGGAAATGTGAAGGATCAGAGAAAGAGAGGAAGACTCTCATGAAGCTAGACAGACACTGTAAAATGGGCCTGAGCATATCAGAGATCATAAGGATGATGGAGCACAGGGTACAGTTCTGTCTGTTGTTCAGAGTGTTTGCTGTGAGTCATAGCTGACTTGATAACTCCTAACGTCAACAAGGTACGTCTGGTATTCCCAGTGATTTTAATGAAAGTATTCAAGTGCACCTTTACTTTACATTTACCAAAAGAAATGGGAAAGAAAAAAACAATAGCATTCCTGTGCAAACTAAAGCAGTGCGTCTCATACCTTAGTGGGCTTCAGAGCGACTGTATGGCTGGATAAACCTTGATAGTTGGTTTGATTGGGTATATCTTGAGTGAGGCCCTGGAATCTGCATCTCTAACGTCTCCCAGGTGATGTGAATGCTGTTGGTACAAGATCCACAATCTGAGAACCATTGTTCTCCCTGCGGTATGAAGGTCAGGCTGGTGAGTTAGTCTGAACCCTCAAATCTGTTTCATTTTTTGACCTATTCCCTGATAAAAGAAAATTATTAGTTTTGAAATAGATCCTTAAAAAAAATTCATCCCCTGTGCTAGTCCCTGTCAGCTGCTGTAGGCCACAGGTTCTTTAAGGTTAGACCCTGCCTCAGCAGCATCAGCGTCACGTGGGAGCTGTGAGACATGCAAATTCTGGGGACTCAGCCTTTACATGTTGGCTGCTGTGTAGAAACTTGACTATTCCAAACCACATGTTACTATCAACTCAAATGGCAACTAATAACAATATACATATTTATACATATAGTCCTTCTTGTGCAGTTTTCAGAGGCAGTAAATCCCATGGGAGGAAACTGCCCATCTTCTGTGAGTGGCTTGTAGATTTGAACCATGTACCTTTGAGTTGGCAGTGTATCTCCTTACCACTAAACCAGCAGAGCTCCCCAGTAATAATTAGTAAGGCAGAAAGATTAAAACAGATTGCCATTTTTATAAAAATGCTCTTTTATACCCCTTTTTTTAAATTCTAAGGCTCTTTTAAGTGATTTTTAACCATTTTTTGCAGTTTGGTAGAAAGCTCTGTAGTGGCTGAAGAGTTGCACTGCCAACCCAAAGGCAAGCAGTAGAACTTTACCAGCTGCTTTGAGAGAAAGATGGGCAGTATGCTTCTTTGCGATTTATAGTCTCTGAAAACCTGCTGGCTGGTCAACTGTGAGTCAGTTCAGACTCCACAGCACACAACACTAACATTGTGATTTCAGTGAAATTTATAGAGCAAATTTGTTTTCCGTTCAGTTTAATGCTAAGCTTTTTGTTTTATGTAGTCAGTCTTAATATTATTTCATCATTCTTTGTTTTTATAATTTTTTATAAATATAATAACACTAAATGAAAGAAATCTAAGTGTCCAGAAATATAAGTTGCATTTACTGCCTTTTTCTTAAAATAATAGTTATATTTAAAAAACAAAACAATACAACAAAGTCACAGTTAGGAAACTTCATGATCATAACCAAACACCTTAAGAGGATGAGTAACTTAGAAGTCCTTGGCTCTTGGTTCGTAACCTCAGGTAACATCAAGGTCAATTAGCTTGTCTGCTGAAAGCAAAGGAAGAGTACCAGAGGAATGTCTGTGTTTCATTGACTAGGCTAATGCATTTGACTATGTAGATCACAACAAATTGTGGTTAACCCTGAGAAGAATGGGGATCCCAGAACACTTGATTGTGCTTATATGAAACTTATACTTGGACCTGAAAGTATTCCTCAGAACAAAGCAGGGAAACAGCATGGTTCAAAATCAGGAAAAGAGTACAGCAGGGGTGCTTCCTATCCCCATACCTTTCCAGTCTATATGCAGGACAGATGATTCGAGAGGCTGGGCTTTGTAAGTAGGAATGTGGCATAAGGATTGGAAGAAGACTCATCAACCTACTTTAAGCAGATGACCCAACCTTGCTTGTTGAAACTGAGGAGGCCCTGAAGAGCTTGCATCAGGACTGCTGTCTTTGTATAAATTGAAGCCAAATGTCAGGAAGACTAAGATTTCACCACTGGGCCAAATGTCAGCTTGTTCGGCTCCATAGTCAACACTCTTGATGCCAGCAGTTGAGAAATCAAAAGAAAATTGCTCTGGGAAAAGCTATTGTCAGGGAACTCTCAAAAGTTCTGAAGAGCAATGGTGTCAGTCTAGAAACTAAGGTACACCTGATTCAGGCAGTTACTTGCTGTGCATCAGAGAGCTGGACAGTTACCACAAATGATAGAAGAATTGATGTGTTTGAATTGTGGTGCTGGAGAAGACTATTGAACATCCCATGTACTGTCAGGAGAACAAACCGGTTTATCCTAGAGAGAGTGAAGCCAGGCCACTCCTTGGAGGCAAGGATTTTTTTTATTAGGTATATTTTAATTACTATTATTTTTAATTTTACATTGGTTTGCATAAAAAGTTTGTATACATTGTTTCACACTGTCCTTAATTTACGATGTGTTTCATATAATCATTCTCACTCATTATGTTTTATATAATCAATCACCATTAAACCATGACCATCATTACCCTGTATTTCCAGGTCTCTGCCAGATATTTCCCTTTTCCTTTACCCCCTGCCTCTACCTACCAAATTGTGTGACCCTATGATTTCCCCTGCCAACCCTCATCCTTCTCTTCCTACCCCTCCCCCCCTTGAATCCCCATATATATTTTACTCATTATCCTTCTGTTTTTATAATAATGTTCCTATGCAGTATTTATCCTTATGAGATGGAGTTAGTTCACTCAGCATCATGCCTTCCAATCCCTCCAAACTTATGTAGTAATTTTTGAAATTGTTGTTCCTGAGTGCTGCGTAGTATTCAGTTGTGTGAATGTACCACAATTTCTTAATCCATTTACTTGTGGTTGGACATTTGGGTTATTCCATGTTCTTGAATTGTGAATAATGCTGCTTTGAACATAGGTGTACAAATCTCCATTTCTGTTTCAATTCTAATTTCCTTGGGGTATATTCCTAGGAGTGGAATAGCTGGATCACATGGAATTTCTATGTTTAGCTTTTTGAGGAAACACCAAACTGTCTTCCAGAGTAATTGTACCATCTTACACTCTCACTGGTATATGAGAGTTCCAATCTCTCCACATGCTCTCCAACATTTATAGCTTGCTGTGCTAGTAACACGTTGCTTCAGATGACAGTTTATAATGAAAAAAATGTGTTTCTAAGCACGGTTGTCAATTTAAAAGTGTGCGGAAACGTGTTAAACTTTGCCACTGCTACTGTGAGATAATGTGAGATAATGATATCTCATTATGGTTTTGATTTGCATCTCTCATATTGCCAGTGATTTTGAGCATTTCTTCATGTGTCTGTTGGCCATCCCAGTGTCTTCCTCTGTGAAAAGTTTTTCCATGTCTCTTGCCCATTTTGTAATTGGGTTATCAGTCTTTTTCTTGTGGAGGCCCTGTTGTTATTATTATTGTTGTGTACTGTAGAGTCAGAACCAACCCATAGCTGACCCTCTGGTGTGTTTTCAGAGGCAGTAATCACATGGGAGGAGATGTCCCCATCCTTCTCCAGTGGAGCAGCTCGTAGCCTTGAATGTGTAATAGTCTGTAATCTTTTCTTATGAGACCTTTGAGATGGTATTGCCAGATACTTCGCCCCGCCCCACCCCAATCATTAGATTTTCTTTTCACTGTGTTGGAACATGTTTTTGATGCAGAGAGGGATTTAATCTTTTTAAGGTCCCGTTCATCAAATTTATCCTTTTATGGCTGTGTATTTCTGGCTGTATATGACAGCCTCTTTATACTATAGGCAAGAACATCTAAGCTTGGTTCATATTTGTCTCTTATGATGTTCATGGTTTTGGGATTTACGCATAGGAACTTAATCCATCTTTTTTTTAAAATGTTGTTGTTTATATGCCATCAAGTGACCGGCAACTTAAAGCAAACCTATGTACAACAGCTCGGAACCCTGCTCTATCCTGTGCCAATCTTACTGTCTCTGAAACACATACCTCCATTACCCCAGTTACTGAATCAGTCCATTTCATCGAGGGTCTTCCTCTCTTGCGCTGTCCCTCCACCCTCCCAAGCATGATGCCTATCTCCAGGGACTGGCCCCTCCTTGCAAAATGTCCAAAGTATGTAAGACGAAGCTTCAGAATCGTTACCTCCAAGGAGCAGCCTGGTCTCATCCTCTCTAGGATGAACCTGTTTGTTCTTCTAGCAGTCCATGGCATATTCAGTGCTCTTCTCCAGCAACATGGCTCAAAGGCATCAATTCTCCTTTCATTGTCTAGCTTTCTGATGAATAGCAAGTAATTGCAAAATCTGTGACCTAGAAAAGGTGCACCTTAATCTCCAGACTGACATTGTTGTTCTTCAGTACTTTGGAGAGGTCTCTGACAGCAGACTTTACCCATGCAATCGGGTTGTGTCATCTGCATAACACAGATTGTTGATGAGTCTTCCTGCAATCCTGATGCCACATTTCTCCTCCTCAAGCCCAGCCTCCCAGATTATCTCTTCCGCATATAGATTTAAAAAGTATGAAGATAGGACACATCCCTGGTTCACATCCTTCCAAATTATGAACCATGAAGTGTTTCTTTGCTTTACTCTGATGACTTCCTACTGGTCCAAGTATAGGTTTCATATAAGCACAATCACATTTCTGGGATTCCCATTCTTCTCAGAGTCAGCCACAGTTTTGTTGTGATCCACACAAACACCTTTGCATACTCAATGAAACACAGATAGGCATTCGTCTGGTACTCTCTGTTTTCAGCCAAGATCCATCTAACATTAGCTATAATATGCCTAGTACCACAGCCTCTTCTAAATCTAGCTCCAACAGTGTTTTTTTTTTGTTGTATCTTTGCAATTTTCTTTATACTATTATATAATCAACATATAGTAACAGTTTAACAATCTCTTTGCTGACCTAATGCCTATTATTTCCTTCTCTTGCCATATTACCCTGGTAAGTAATTCCAGTACAATATTGAATAGAAGTGATTGATGCTGGGCATCGTCATCTGGTCTCTGTTTGTAAGGAAAATGCTTTTAGTCTTTCTCCATTGTGGAGATTGTTGTTGTTGTTATGTGCCGTCGAGCCGCTTGCGACTCATAGCGACCCTATGTACAACAGACCTAAACTCTGTTCTATCCTGTGCCAATCGCACTGCCTCTGACACACCCATCCCGATTACCCCAGCCACTGAATCAATCCACCTCACAGAGGGTCTTCCCCTCTTGCGCTATCCCTCCACTCTCCCAAGGATGATGTCCCTCTCCAAGGACCTGTCTCTCCTTACAACATGTCCAAAGTATGTCAGACGAAGCCCCAGAATCCTTGCCTCCAATGAGCAGCCCTGTTTAATCCTCTCCAGGATGAATCTCTGTGTTTTCTTGGCAGTCCATGGTATATTCAGTACTCTTTTCCAGCACCACAGCTCAAAGGCATCAATTCTCCTTCTATCCTTCCAAGTCTTTGTCCAACTCTCTGATGCATAACAAGTGATTGCAAAGACCATGGCCTGTATCAGGCGCACTTTAGTCTCCAGAGAGACACCATTGCTCTTCAGTACCCTGGAGAGGTCCCTAAAAGCAGACTTTCCCATGGCAATACGTTTTTTTTATTTCCTGGCTACCGGTGCCATGAATGTTGACCATGGAGCCAAGCTGACTAAAGTTGTTAACAATCTCAGTCTCTTCACCATCCATCCTGATGCCGTCAGTTGGTCCAGTGGTAAGAATCTTTGTCTTCTTGACATTGAGCCTCAATCCATACTGAAGGCTGCAGTCCTTGACCCTCTGCAGCAAGCATTTCAGGTCCTCCTCAGTTTCAACAAGCAGGGTTGTGTCATCTGCACAACACAGACTGTTAATAGATCTTCCACCAATCCTGATGTCACATTTCTCCTCATAGAGCCCAGCCTCTCGGATAATCTGTTCTGCATACAGGTTGAAAAATTATGGAGATAGGAAACATCCCTGGCGTACAACTTTCCCAATTTTGAATCATGAAGTGTTTCCCTGCCCTGTTCTGACGTCTGCCTCTTGGTCAAAGTATAGGTTTCACGTTAGAACGATCAAGTGTTCTGGGATTCCCATTCTTCCCAGAGATACTGGCTCTTAGTTTTGCATATACACTTTTCACAAAGTTGTGAAATTCCTTTCGATTCCTATTTTGTTGGGTGTTTTTTTGATCAGGAAGGGGTGTTGGATTTTGTCAAAAGCCTTTTTTGCATCAATTATTAGGATCAGGTTCTTGTTATTTGCTTTGTTAATGTGATAAATTGATTGTTTTTCTTATGTTCCACCATCCTTGCATACCTATTAGGAATCCTGCTTGGTCATGATGAATTATTTTTTGGTGTGCCATTTGATTTTATTGGCCAGGATTTTGTTAGGAATTTTTGCATCTATATTCATAAGAGATATTGGTCTGCAGTTTTCTTTCTTGGTAATCTTTGCCTGGTTTTGGCATTAGGGTTATGCTTGCTTCATATAATGACTCTGGGAGTGTTCCTTCATTTTCTATTTTTGAAATAATTTAAGTTGAATAGACAATAGATCTTCTCTGAGTTTTTGCTAAAATTCATCCATGAAGTCATCTGGTCCAGGACTATTTTTGTGAGGGAGTCTTTTTATGACCTCCTCAATTTCTTCTTTTGTAATGGGTCTGGTTAAGTGTTCAAGTGTTCTCCTCTGTCTGTGTCAATCTAGAGTGACATCACAAGAGAACCAGAGGAAATTAAATTTATAATATCAGAATAATATGAAAAGTTATGCCCTGATAAATTTGAATACCTGGAGAAAATAGACAAATTCCTTGAAACTAGATGAACATTCTCCTCATGTGTTATTTACAGCTTCTGAAAACTGGAGGGTCAGCTCAGAGTTAGTTTCATCTTGATGGCACACAACAACAAATATGTATTTTATAAAAGAATTTATTATTTTCTATTTTATAAGGTGAATTAATGATATGTCCTTATTTTCTTAAGTAAAATACAAAGTTTATTCCCCTGAAAATTGAACTTTCCCCCCAGAGAATATAAGAGATATATTTCATAGATTCACATCCTGAAGTGTGAGTTGCTGATGTTATTTTTTTCCTGCCTCCATCAGGTTTGCCTGTCTGCCCTGAGCTGGTCAGAGACCACATCCCTAAAACCAAGGACGTGGGACATTTTTTATCTGTCACTGGGACGGTGATTCGAACAAGTCTTGTGAAAGTCTTAGAGTTTGAGCGAGATTACATGTGTAATAAATGCAAGCATGTGTTTGTGGTCAAGGCTGACTTCGAACAGTATTACACCTTCTGCAGACCATCCTCATGTCCTAGCTTGGAAAATTGCGATTCCTCAAAATTCAGTTGCCTCTCAGACTTGTCTTCCTCTCCAGCCAGATGTCGAGATTATCAAGAAATAAAAATTCAAGAACAGGTAAACAGTCTAATAAATTAGAAAAGTAACATGAATTGAAAAAGCAAAGTGGAAGTGGGATGTGTGATGTTAAATGGTAGGGACCACAATCATTTTCATTTCACGACGTGGTTACTGAATGGAAAAGTACTTGGCTTAGAAATTTTGACTCAGAATATTTATGAACCATTGATTGGAAAACTGATACACTCCATCCACTTTCACTTCATGAACAAAAAACAGCAGAGAAGAATAACATACTCTGTAGAGAATGGAAAAAACTAAGTGGTTTTCAGCTATGAGTAAATTGTTACGATTGGGGAACTCCTGCTTACCTCTAATGTAACTCTCTAATGAATTACAAGTGGAATTTGTGTCATTACTTTGTGGATGATTAATGTTGAAACTATTATACATACATCAGCACATACTCTCTAGAATCATGATGTAATCTTTTATTATTTTTACTTTGGTGACAGTATACATGTCATTTATCTTTAAATAATGTTCTTTTAGATACAGCATTGATGAGAGGTTGTAGAAAGACTACATGATCATGTTAATATTAAGGAAGTGAATATTTAAGAAATCTGTATTAGCAATTGACTAAGGCCAGAAGAAGAATGAGATTAGGCATTAGTGTGGTCAGGAATTGGGCTTTTGGTCAATTTTAGTTGCTTTGCCAACACTTTACCAATTACTCTTTAGCACATGATGATAAGCCTGGCTTTCCTTTACTTATAGCCTAAACACTAAGATTCTTTAACTTAAATAAGCAGGAGATAAACTAGCATGTAGGCTCCTCAGTGTCAGGAACTCAAGTCTTTCTAGTCTACTCCTTCCATCTTTCTGCTCGGCTATTCTTAACATATGGCTTCTGTTCTTATGCTGATCTGAGATGCAGGATGGCAGCTCCCTGGCAGTGCAAGAGGAAAAGGGAATGGACAAAAAGTACGCCACTTAGCCAGGAGTCCATTTCATTCTGGAAGCCCCTAAAACAAGTCTACTTGTGTCTCTCTGGCCAGCAGTTAAATGTCTGACCACACATAGATGCAGAGAAGCCTGGGAAATACATAATCTTTTCTCTGGATACATTTCCACATGGAATAAAATCAGGGTCCGTTCATTAAGCAATAATCAGCAGGATTTAGTGATTTTTCTCAGGTCTTATTGACTAGAGATCAGGAAAGGGAAATGCCTCTCCCTATATGGGTAACATGATTACTGGTAACAGTAGTTATATTTTGACAAACGGTGCAAAAAATACATTTTATGTAGAGATATTTTCCATATTGATACTTTTACTTTAATTGTGAATTCACAAACTGATAGTAGGCAGCATTGTCAAGATAATTCCTTAAATCTCCATCATAATTAAATTTGATAATACTTGAGAAACAGAAAACATAGTTTTAAAAATTGCTAGTCTCCTGAACATTGAGTCAGTGTGTATTAGAGAGCCTCAATATCTGCTTTCCTTTTGCTGCTAGGTCCAAAGGCTCTCCGTTGGGAGTATTCCACGATCTATGAAAGTTATCCTGGAAGATGACTTAGTAGACAGTTGCAAATCTGGTAAGAACTTTTATTTGGTATATAAAACCAATAAAAACCCCAGTCTTACTGTCATCAGGCCTATTCCACACACTTATGGTAACCCTTCAGGGGATTTCTAAAATGGTAAATATTAACAAGAGCAGACTGCCCCAACTTTCCACCCTGGAGTAGCCGGTGTGGTAGGCCTTAAATTTATGGTTAGAAAGAGCAACTTGTATTTTCCCAAAAACAATGACAAGGGTTCATGGAGAATTGCTGACCTTGAGAACAGAAACTTTCATAGAGGAGAGAACTTGAGCTCTGGTGGCCTAGTGGCAAGAAGTTGTGCTGCAATCCCAAAGGCATGCAGTTCAAAGCTACCAGCTGCTCTGTGGGAGAAGGATGGGCAGTCTTGTCCCATGTGATTAACTGCCTCTGAAAAACCACTGGAGGGTCAAATATGGGTCGGTTCTGACTCGACAGTAAACAACAACAACAACAGGGTTGTAATCCAGTTGCTTATTTTATGGATGAATAACCTAACTTGATTAATGCCATTTAGTAAATTTAAGTGACAGATGAACACAAAGCCATTGCCTTCAAATTTTAAACTCTTCAATACACCATACCTTAAGAGCAACAACTTTAAAATTTTAGTGGATTTAATAGGCAGGCGTAGTGGGAAGAAGCTGTACTACAGTCCCAAAGGCACACAGTTCGAATCCAGCTGTGCCACAGGAGAAGGATGGGCAGTCTCCTCCCATACCATTAACTGTTTCTAGAAGCCCACTGGGGGGTCAGCTATGGGTCAGTTTCAACTTGACAATATTCAACAACATATAAAATGAATCACGATGCGACCCTTTAAAATGCTATTATTATGTTAGTGTTTTCTGAAAGGTAAGAGATTAGCTTTGTTGGATGCTATATAACATATACAGCAAGGAAGTTAAAAAGTTGAGCAGAGGATTTCAAAGGGCAGCTCAGGAATAGAAAGCAAAGTATTAATAATGAATGGGCAAAGAGCTGAACTCAGAAGATCAAAAGGAGTGAAACTGCTCAGCATTTCTCAAGCTGAAGAAACTGAAGACCAAATTTATACCTCAAGTTGCAGTACGTAAAGAAGCTATGGGCAAAGTCTTGAATGATCCAGGAAGCATCAAAAGAAGATGGAAGAAGCCACTGAGTCTGTGACTAAATACACCAACCCTATGAACATCACATCTAAATCTTGCCTTGTGTCCATGATTGCCTATATGCTCAGGCACATTGTGGTAGTCACTGTGCCAGTCCATACAGTTGAAGGTTTTCCTTTCTCTGACCCTCCACCTTTCCCAGCATGATGTCTTTTTCCAAGGACTACACTCTCCCAACAACATGCCCAAAGTATGTGAGAACCCTGTTTCCTCATGTTTGCCTCTAAGGGACACTCTTTCCAAGAGATAGTTGTCTTCTGACAGTCCATGGGATATTTAGTACTCTTACCCAACACCACAATTTAAAGGCATTAATTCTTCTTTGGTTTTCTTTATTCATTGTCTAACTTTGACATGCATAGGAAGCAACTGAAAAGATCATGGCTTAGATCAGGAGCACCTTAGTTTTTAAAGTTATCATCATTGTTTTTACCACTTTGGAGAGGTCTTTGACAGCAAATTTTTCCAATGTAAAAGAAGATGGAAGTAGTATATAGAGTCACTGTACCAAAAAGAATTGGATGACACAGAAGAATTTGAAGAAACAACATATGATCAAAAGGCAATGGTGATGAAGGAGGAAGTTCAGGCTGCTCTGAAGGACTTGGCAAAAAATAAAGGCCCAGGAATTGATGGAATACCAGCTGACGCATTTCACCAGATGCTGCCCTGGATAAGCTCACCAGGTTGTGCCAGCAAATCTGGAGAACTACCTACCTGGCCAGGACTGGAAGAGTTCCACATTTATTCCTATTCCAAAAAAAGGTGACCTAACAGAGTGTGGAAATTATTGAACAATATCGCTGATATCACACACTAGCAAAATCCTGCTAAAGATTATCCAGAAATGACTGGAACAGTACATTGACAGAGAACTACCAGAAATATAACTGGGTTTAGAAGAGGTCGTGGCACTAGAGACATTATTGCCAATGTCAGATGGATCTTGACAGAAAGCAAAGAGTACCAGAGGAATGTCTATCTGCGTTTCATTGGCTATGCAAAGGCATTTGACTGTGTGGATCACAACAAATTGTGGCTAACCTTAAGGGGAATCCTAAAATACTTGATTGTGCTTATGTGAACCAATACTTAGACCAGGAAGCAGTCCTCAGAAAAGAGCAGAGAAACACTGCATGATTCAAAATCAGGAAAGGGGTACGTCAGGGATGCATTCTGTTTCTATACCTTTTCAATCTATAGGCAGAACTGATCATTCAGGAAGCAGGGTTTTATGAGGAAGAATGTGGCATCAGGATTAGAGGAAGACTCATCAACAACCTATTGTATGCAGATGACACAGCCTTGCTTGCTGAAACTGAGGAGGACCTGAAGCGCTTGCTGCAGAAGATCAAGGGCTGTAGTCTTCAATATGGATTGAAGTCCAACACCAAGAAGACTAAGATTCTCACCACCTGGGCCAATTCGCAGCACCGTAATAGATGGAGAAGAGATTGAGGTTGTTAACAATGACAGCTTGCTCAGCTCCACAGTCAACACTCTTTAACACCAGTAGTCAGGAAATCAAAAGATTAATTGCATTGGGAAAATCTACTGTAAGGAACCTCTCCTGAGTATCGAAATGCAGTGATGTCAATCTGGAGATTAAGGTGCCTAATCCAGGCCATGATCTTCCCTGTTACTTACTATGCATCAGAGAACTGGACAGTGACTAAGAGTGATAGAAGAATTGATGTCTTTGAATTGTGTTGCTTGATAAGTCTTGAACATATCATGGACTGCCAAGAAAACAAATAGGTCTGTCTAAGAGAAGGTGAAACTAACTTTCACTTGGTGACTAGGATTTTGAAGCTCCATCTCCTTCTCCAGCAGAGCATCTGGTGGATTTGAACTGTGTGCCTCTGGGATTGCAGTGCAGCTTCCTGCCACTAGGCCATCTCACATACCTTGAGCATGTGGCCAGTCCTTGGAGAAGGACATCATGCTCAGAGGAGTGGAGGGACAGTGCAGGAGAGGAAAACCCCGATGAGACAGATTGATACAGGGGCAATAGGGTTTGGTGTGTCGAAATTAGTGAGACTGGCTCAGGACAGGGCAGCGTTCGGAGCTTCTGTACATAGGGTTGCTGTGAGTTCCATGCAACTCAACGGTACACAACAACATTTTTTTCCCCAATAGTACATTATAAATCATATCCCATAGCTAACTCATAGCTGACTCTATAGCAGATTTTCAGAGCAGTCATTCATCATTCTCCCATGAAGGAGCTGGTGGATTCAAACTGTGTGCCTCTGCATTGGCAGTGCAATTCCTTACTAAGCCACCAGAGCTTCCAAAATATATGTCACCTTGATCAGGCCCTGATTCTTAGTGGTTTATTCAATATGCAGTGATAGAATTTGGCAGTTCTATAATGATGTAATTACCAAATGATGGGATGTTAATTAGTTGTAAGTGGATTAGGAGGGTAGGATCTAACAGTCCTACCTGTTGAAAAAAAAAGTTTTAATAAATAATTTCCTGCTTCAGAGGTGTCTTATATACTTCAGTTGTTCCAATGATAATGTGAGCCTGTCATTCAGTAAGTATTTGACTAAATTAATACAAGGAGGTTTTGAAAGGTCTTCATTGCTTTATAAATGTAAGGCAGGTTTAGTAAAATAGCCAGCATTTCTTGAACTCCTACTGTGTCCTAGACATTGCAAATTTACATACATTACCTGACCTAACAGGACTATGACTACAATCCTATGATATAGATACCCGTATTCTCATTTGGCAAAATAAAAACAGACACCACCACCCCCCCAAAAAAAGCTTTAGAAATTATCATGGATTAAATTGTGTCTCTCCCTTCCCTAAAGCTAGTCAGCTTGGCTATGCCCTGATTCTCTGTGGTTTGTTATGTAACGATGTCATTACCCCATGATACCATCAGCCAGTTGTAAGGGGATTAGAGTAGGATGCAAAAGTCTTAAATTGTATGCTACGTTTTCCACATTATCAAGGCTTATTGCAATCAGATTACTACTACTAGATGCTGTCTCTAACAGAACTGAGTTCTTTATTTAACTAATTTAGAAACAACCTAAATATAACCATTAAGTGATCAAAGTAGAGGTCTATTCCAAAGTGCTCCAGGTATTTTCACCTGAAAAAAATTGGAAGCCAGACAATACAGGAAATCTTATTATCCTTAACTGAGTCTGAAAACCTTCCAGAGAAGTAGCTTAGGGAAGAATATTGAACATTATTCAATATTGTTTATGCCCTATGGCTATGACCAATTCCAGCAGAACCCTTTACTATTGGAAAGCAAAAGCTCTGGTGAGTTTATTGCAAAATGCAGTAACATATAATTGACACAAAGGCTTGAAAATAAAGAATTAATTCAGAAACAATGTCTGTTGTGCATCATAGCTCTGGCTTTGGGGTTAGAGTATGCCCGAAATCCAATGTTCACTTAGGCAGAAATCTTTTGAGGACTAGGATCGGCTCCCCCTCACCCCATTTTTCTCCACTTCCAACATACCGGATGCCAGGAATCCATACGTTCTTGTTACACTGGCATTTCATGTAATGAGCATGGGTTTTGTTGTGTGGAGCTTCAGAACATTTCCTCAGATGGAAAAGAACCAATTGAAAAGACACTGGCAGGGCTGTTAGTATCTTTTCATTTGCTTATGGAAGGAGCTTTAATATGTAGCAGGTATGCACTTTCTTCTTAGTTCTTTTTGTTCATTCAGAAAAGGAAGTCCATGAGTAAAATATTAATGAATGTGCTACATTTTTAAAAAATGAGCATATAAAAGAAAACCAACTGGGTGTCAGTCATCTTAAGATTGCTTTCTCAGCACCAAATTCTTTCTAGTTTAACCCTGTGACTGCAATGCCCACATATCTAAATGAATGGGTGGAGGTTCGGAGAGGATGAGCATATCACACATTGTAACTGAGGCATACATCACCCAGAAACTGTTTCCCAGTGAAGGGTAATTATTTGGTGCGATTACGGTATGGCAGATTCAGAAACTAAAAAGGATTCTTTAGATACTCAAGGCCGTTGTGTCGGTTCCAACTCATAGCAGCATTCCATTGGGTTTCCAGAGCTTTTCATTTTTATGGGAGGAGATGGCCCATTTTTTTTATCCTCCTAGCAACTGGTAGATGTGAACTGCCAATCATCCCATTAGGAAACCAGTACATTAAGAACGGCACCACCATGATGCCATACAGGTGCTAGAAAAAAAGGAAATGTGGGAGACTGTGGTGATTCTTGTGCCATCACACTGTAGTCTGGATGTGCAGTGAGTACAGCCTGAACTCTGCTGGGATGACTGGTGTATTTTTCATTTCTGGTCTTTTGATCTGTAAGTCTGCACACAGCATGTATGGTACCAGACTCACCCGGTGCTTTTCTGCAGGCGATGACCTCACTATTTATGGGGTTGTAATGCAACGGTGGAAGCCCTTGCAGCAAGATGTGCGCTGTGAAGTGGAGATAGTTCTGAAGGCCAATTACGTCCAAGTAAATAACGAGCAGTCAACAGGGATCATCTTGGATGAAGAAATCCGAAAGGAATTTGAAGATTTTTGGGAAAACTATAAAAGTGATCCTTTTGCAGGTTTGTGATTAGAATGAAGTGATAATTACTGGTATTTCACTCATAGGTGAACATCTTTATCTCAGAGTCTGCCTTAAATGCTGCATAAACCCCAGTAGCCGAGCACACCAGGTAGCACTGACTGCAGTCTCTCTTTATCCCCTTTCTGTTAGTCTTTTAGGCTGAATTCTAAGAGCTTTTCGTGTCTAACTCTTAAACATCTCTTCTGTAAGATGATTCTTTACTACCTTCTCTACCAATTAAATAGCTCTTCCTTTGAAAAAGTGAACTTTCATCCCATTGTAAAAGTTAGTCATAGTATTTTCTGATGTATCTTAAAGATAGGTTCACACTGTTTTAACTGAGGATTTTTTTAATTTAAAAAAAAATTTTATTTTTTTTTGTGTGTGTGTGTGTGTACCGTAAAATCTGATCTGATTGGTACAGGAGGAGATTGTCCCTCCTTCTCTGGCAGAGCATCTGGTGGATTTGAACAGCATACTTCTGAGACTGCATCACAGCTTCTTGCCACTAGGCCACCAGAGGTCCCTTTAACTGAGGATTTTAAGAACAAAATGAGGAGATACAGAAATTCTAAGGCTGAACTGTATCATAGCAAAAATGTTGATGACGACGTTGGGATGTAACTGTATATATTAAAACATCACAACTAATGAGTTTATGATGCAAGATTTTTATTATAAAGCCCCAAAACAAGAAAACAAAGATTCTCACCACTGGGCCAATTGGTACTCTTATTATGGATGGTGAAGAGATTGAGATTGTTAACAGCTTTAGTTTGCTTGGCTCTACAATCAGCACTCTTGGTACCAGCAGCCAGGACATTAAGAGATGAATTGCATGGGGAAAGTCATCTATCAGGAACCTCTCTAGAATACTGAAGAGCAACACTGTCATTCTGGAGACTGAGGTGTGCCTGATCCAGCCCATAGTCTACGCAGTTGCTTGCTATGCATCAGAGAGCTGGGCAATGACTAAGGATGACAGAAAGAGAATTGATTCCTTTGAGCTGTGATGTGCTGGAGAAGAGTGTTGAATATACCATGGACTGCCAGGAGAACAAACAGACTCATCCTAGAGAGGGAGAAGCCAACCTGCTCCTTAGATTCTGAGGCTTTGTCTTACATACTTTGGGCATGTTGCAAGGAGGGATCCTTGGAGAGGGACATCATGCTTGGAAGGGTATAAGGACAAAGAGAAGGAGACAATCGATGAGATGGATTGATACAGTGACTAGGGTTATAAGGGTAGCTGTGTCAGAGACAATGCTGGCACAGGACAGAGCAGGTTTCAGAGCTGTTGTAAATAGGGTTACTGTGAGTCGCAAACGACTTGACGTCTCTTAACAAATGCATAAAACACCGTTTAAATTTTCATATGCCAGTTCTCATATGCCTTTTCCTTAGAGGCATCTTTTAAGAAAACAAAGCCAGTAGTAACAGACCAAATCTAATAAACTTAACTTCAAATCTGATATATAAGCTCTCGTGGCATAGTTGTAAGGCACTGTGCTATCAGTGCAGAGGTAATAGGACTTGAATTCACTAGCTGCTCCGTAGGAGGAAGATGGGTAATCTCCCATGCGATTTACTGCCTCTGAAAACCTGCTCCAGCGTCAACTGTGAGTTGGTTCTGACTCAGCAGTACGCAACAAGTACACACACACTTCCACACTCTCTCCTGCGCGCACCCACTCGCTCTTTCTCTCTCTGTGTATGTATGTGTATAAGTGTGCTCTGGTGGCATACTGTAAGCAGCTGCACTGCAATCCCAAAGGCATGTGTCTCTAACCCATCATCTCCTCTGCAGGAGAAGGATGGACCGTGCCCTAATGTGCAATTTACTGCTTCTGATAACCCACCTGAGAGTCAGCTATGGGTCAGTTCCAGCTAAATGGCACACAACAGATACAACATATAGTGTGTAAATACTGATTTTTAAGAATAACTCTGAGAAGAATGGGAATTCCAGAACACTTGATTGTGCTTATGCAAAACCTATACTTGGACCAGGAGGCAGCTTTCAAAACAGGGCAAGGAAGCACTGCATGGTTTAAAATCAGGATGTGTCCTATCTCTATACCTTTTAAATCTATATGCAGAACAGATTATCCGGAAGGCTGGACTCTATGAGGAGGAATGTGGCATCAGGATTGGAGGAAGATTCATCAATAGCCTGCATTATGAAAATGACACAACCTTGCTTACTGAAACTGAGGAGGACTTGAAGCACGTGCTACAGAAGGTCAAGGACTGTAGCTTTCAATATGGACTGAAGCTCAGCATCAAGAAAAAGATTCTTACCACTGGGCTGACAGGGCAGCATCACAAAAGATGGTGAAGAAATTGAGATTGTATACAGCTTTAGTTTGCTTGGCTCTACAATCAGCACTCTTGGTACTAGCAGTGAAGATATCAAAAGACAAAGTGCAGTGGGAGTCTGCTGTCAGGGACCTCTCCAGAGTACTGAAGAGCAACAGTGTCAGTCTGGAGACTGAGGTGCTCCTGCTCCAGGCCATGGTCTTCACAATTGTATGTTATGCATCAGAAAGTTGGACAATGACTAGGGATGATAGAAGAATTGATACTTTTGTGCTGTTGCGCTGGAGTGTTGAATACCATGGACTGCTAAAAGAACAAACAGGTTTGTTTGTCTTAGAAAGGGTGAAACCAGGCTGCTCCTTGGAAGCTCTATCTGATATACTCTGGACATGTTGCAGAGAGAGCAGTCCTTGGAGAGGTACATCATGCTTGGGAGGGTGGAGGGACAGTGCAGGAGAAGACCCTGAATGAGATGGATTAACTCTGACTAGGGTAATGGGGGTAGGTGAGTCAGAGACAATGTTTGGCTCAGGATAGAGCAAGGTTCAGAGCTGTTGCACATACGGTCGTTATGAGTCATAGGCAACTTGATGGCACATAACATGTATTCTTAAATGATGTGCTGAACTGGATATCATTTCACAATAACAAAACTACCATTTGCTAAAATCTATGCAAACGTTTCCTTTTATTGTGGGACATTTTTTAAGGCTTTTATTTATATGAATAGGACACATGTAGTAGTTTCTGATCTTTTGTTTAAACCATAGGGATAGAAGCAAAAGTTCTTTACACTGTGGCTTGTATTAAGCAAACTTTTTAAGAATCCTAATTTGTTGTTACATATTCTAATGAGATGATTTTTATTGAGAATTGTCTCACTGAAATTGGGAACTCTTTTAAATGTCACAGCTCAACTCTACCTAGCAGCTGTTTAGAGTAGGCATCTAGGTGCTGTACACAGAACTTAAGTGTTTTGTGCTGGTGACTGAAGCGTCAGGCCTAGTGAATCCAAAGTTTTACTATACAACTCATCTTCTGGATAAAAGGTAAATGTAAATACCACCACGTTGGAGAAAGAGATTTCCTGCTATGTTGCTGTTGTTAGTTACCCCGCAGCTGACCTACTCATAGTGATTTTATGCAGTCAAACACCTCTGACCCTGTGTCATCCTCACACCTCCGCGGTTCCTGGGCCTCCTGTTGCAGCCACTCTGTCAATCCATCTCCTTGAAGGTTTCCTTTTGGGGGCTGTTGTCTTTACCAAATATGTCCTTCTTGATCATTTCCAAAGTATGGTAGAGGAAGTTTTGCCATTCTCATTTCTAAGGAGCATTTATTTCAAAGTCTGTGAGCACATGTTTGGGGAAGAAGTAGGGCTGGTGCTCTATCCAAAACGCTTCCTCATTGGCCAGTCTGACATAGCTGAATTCCTTCAAAGACCAGGTCAAAGGTCACACCTGATGTTGTGGGTCTTGACTGGAATGAACGAACAAAATTTATTCTGCACTGCAGTTATCTTAGGGAGACCTGACCTGCTCTGGGATGCCTCAGTTATATCTGAGTTCTCTTTATTGGGTGACTGAGGACCGCGACACAAGTATCTTACTAGGCTATAAACACACTAGTAAATGTGATCTAGATCCAGAAACTGTAGAGACAGGTGAAGGTGGAGGAAGGCCATTTCCACTCCAGATTAGAGTCATGAGAGCTTCTATAGCCTCAGTCCAAGTGCCAGGGCCTTTCATAGTAGACAATAAACTTAGGATAATGGTTCTTCCCCTATACTTTTCTCAGGTACCTCAGGCCTGCCTTCTATCTTTTTTTGTTAACTGCAGTGTGAAGAAGAAATAACCATAAGTAGCACAGGTAATATAGTAATAGCAGGTGGCTATTATGTTCTATAAATACTGTGTTGTGGTAAAAATCCACCAGCCAGTCTAAAGTGGAAACATGGACAGTCTCCTCCCATTAGACTACATACAGCCTTGGAACCTTCATGCAAGGTCGAGTCGTCAAACTCCACTTGAAAGCAGTGAATTTGAAGTTCAGCAATTTTTATTAGGTGCCACTAGGGCTTCTTTTCTTTCAGTATTACAACTTATTAGCTCCTTTTATCCTCAATAAATCTATGCATTTCATCACTATTTCCATTTTACACATAAGAAAATGTGTAAAACCTTACTACAGAGTTTCAGAAAGTTGCTCAGGGTCGCACAGCTAGTAAGGAGTTGCCCTGGAATTTTAAAACCAGACTTCTGACACCAGATTCTGGGGCCTTTACCACTGAGATAGGTTTCCTCTCAGAACTTGAGTTGAATCATCTTTACTCAACAGAAAGTTACAGCATTAAGAGTTTGGGTTTGGATGTTAGCCAAATCAGTGTGCCAACTCCAAAATGTGGTCTTAGATTACTGCTTCTTTCTTATATGGACACTCTGTAGAGTCTAGACAGAATACACCCATTTGCTCTCAGTTCTTAAATGCTTAGCTCTATGACCTACCTTCATCTTTTTTCTGTAGGCTTTCTTCTTCACAACACAGAAGGACTCCTTCTGGCAGCTAATGGACTTCCTTCCGAGATTTACTTATTTTTCTGGTCCCTTTCTTTGCCATTTTTACTATCCTAAGTCATATTACTGTCCCAGTTAGTGTCACCATTTTCATTTTTTCATTCCTAACAAAAAATAGCTTTTGTATAGAAGACAGGTCCTCTTTTTTTTTGGATGGTTTATCAGAAAAGCCCCATAGACTGGGATCACCAGGAGGGTGTATTTGTACAATTTCTTTCCTCCTCAAAAGAGCATTAATGATTTAAGATGAATAGAAAGGCCCGATACATGCAAATTGTGGTGGTGTGCCGCTGAGTCAGGACTGACCCGCAGCCGACACTTCCCCGCACTGCAGTCACCAGCACTGGATCCTTGGCTTTTGTGGGCGTGAATGTAGACACAGACACAGAGTAACCAGCACAACAGTGAGTTCACTGTAGGGTAAGATGGGCTCGAGAA
This sequence comes from Elephantulus edwardii, assembly GCF_000299155.1. Lineage (NCBI taxonomy): Eukaryota > Metazoa > Chordata > Mammalia > Macroscelidea > Macroscelididae > Elephantulus > Elephantulus edwardii. The sequence continues at coordinate 13,463,679 of NW_006399752.1, forward strand.
AGGCTTGGGAGCATCTAGTCTATTAGGTGATTTTCAGATATTAAACCAATTACATGGAATTTATCCAAGAGACACAAGATTTGAAAAAAAAAAAAAAAACTCAATAGATCATGTTATATTATTCTTTACAGTTGGATTTTATATACTAAAATTTCATTTAAAATTTTTCCGTTGAGGTTCATGAAGGGATATTAATTTTTAATTTTCTTGTAATTTTGTATTTTCTTGTGTTTTTTTTTTTTCTTTTTTTTTTTCAGTGGAATGCTGGCCTTTTTTTAAAAAGGAGATTAAAGTGTCTCTTCCTTTCATCTTTTCGGAAAAAGTCTGGGTAGGATTAATATATTTCTTCTTTATATTTATGTAATTTATCAATAATTTTCAAGAAGACAATCCTAATTAAGACCAGCATTAAAAAAACTAAAGATATTTACGTAGAGATAGAAAAAGAACTATTGAAGTTGGTGAAAGGAAGGTGAACAAACTCAAAATTTCACAGGTTGAAACCACTGAAGGAAAAATTGGAAGTCTGCAACATTTCACATTGCATTAATAAAGGACTCTGGCAAAATCTCTTTTGCTACATTAGATCCCATTGTTTCAGTCTGTGTTAATCTATCTGTAACAATGGGCTCTAGTGTGCCAGAGATGAGAGAATGGCACCATGTTCGTATGGTTGCTATAAGTTGTATTCAATACAGCAGCACCTGAAACATGGGTAAAATGCGTAGGAAACTAAATAAAGTAGAAGAAATATAGTCACTATACCAAAATGGTTGGCATTCAGCTATTAGGAGGTAGCTAGTAACAGGACTGTTAACTCACGGGGTTAAAGAAGAAAGTCAAAGCTGCGCTGAAGATATGGACAAAACAATTGCTGCAATATGAGTTGTTTCAACAAATGGCTGCAACATTGTCTATGTCAAGAAATCTGGATGCACTACTGGGCGATTCCCTGGGAGAAATCGTTAAGTCTGCTCACTCCAAAGGATCATCAAGGAAATTAGGAAACAGTTTCATTAACGTAACACAAAAGTTTACTTGTGCTGAAGATAATTCACAACAGTTACAGCAGTACACCAACAGGGAACTGCTAAGGGAACGCTGGTGGCCTAGTGGTAAGAAGCTGCACTGCAATCTCGAAGGCATGCGGTTCGAATCTTCTAGATGCTTCGCTGGAGGAGGGGCAATCTCCTGGACCAGTTGGATCCGATTCCACAGTACACAACAACAACAAAAGACCCCACAAAATAAAAACACACAAGGAACAGCTGCCAGACATTCAAGCCAGATTTTCCAGACCCAAGACATCACATGACCTCAGTTGTGGTGTTTTCAGTCACCTTCCATTCATGCAAAAATCTGAATAAGGAAGATGAAAGAATTGATGCCTTTGTGTTTCAGTGTTGGAGAGTACTGACTAGGTCATGCACTACCGGAAAAACAGACTACTCGGTCCTGGAAGACGCAAAGCTGGAAGTAAGCAAGTCGGAAGGAAGGATGGGACTCTGACTCTCTTACTTCGGACATGTCTCTGGAGAAGGACAACATGCTTGGTAAAGTCAAAAAGGAAGAAGACTCTTAGGAGATGGATCAGCATAGTTTTGGGACAGTAGTATCAAACACCAATAGGATAACGAATGTGAGGCTGGCACAGGGCCTTGCAGTGTTTTGGGCCACTGTACATACTGTTGCTATGAACGAGAAGTGACGGAATGCCACAGAAGGAAAAAGTGCAACCTGTGTTATTTTTAGGAATAATAACTGACCTGGTAATGGGCAAGGAAGAAAGGGAGATTTTATGTCTCTATAAAATATGAAAATTTTATAAGAACTTAAGCAAGTTGTTATTACATGCCATGAAGTGGACTGACTCATCCCGTGTGATCCTCACCATCTAATATACTTGAGCCCACTGTTAAGAGTCAGTGTCACTATATCACCAAGAAATAAAAAAGCAGACATTTCATATCGTGGCATAAAAAAGAAGAGAATTTAAAGAACCAAAATAAAATCACTCCTTCTAGTCATTTGGAAATTGTTCTTTTCCATTGTTACATATTGTTGAGTCAGAACTGAATCTTATGTGTCATTGTCTCCTGTGACTCATAGAGACCTATGTACAATAGCTCTGAACCCTAACCTATCTTGAGCCAATCTCATTGTCTCCAACATACCTACCCCCATTACCCCAGACAATGAGTCAATACATCTCATCCAGGGTTTTCCTCTCTAGTGCTGTTCTTCCATCCTCCCAAGCAGGATGTCATTCTCCAAGGACTAGTCCGTCCTGCCAACATGACCAAAGTATGTGAGACAGAGCTTCAAAATCCTTGCCTCCAAGGAGCAGCTTGGTTTCACTCTCTCCACAGCAGATCTGTTTGTTCTCTTGGCAGTGTATGGTATGGTCAGTACTCTTCTCCAGAACCATAATTCAAAGGCGTTAATGATTCTTCAGTCATCCTTAGTCATTTTCCAGCTGTCTGATGCATAGCAAGTAATTCCAAAGACCATGGCTTAGATCAGGTGCATCTTAGTCTCTAGAATGACATTGCTGCTTTTCAGTACTCTGGAGAGGTCCTTGACAACAGATTTTTCCCAGTGCAATTCATCTTCTGAATTCCTGACTGCTGGTGCCAAGAGTGTTGATTGTGGAGCCAAGCAAGCTCTTCTCCATTTATCATGATGCTGCCAGTTGGCCCAGTAGTGAGTGACCTCCTCCCTTCTTGATGTTGTGCTTCAATCCATATTGAAGACTGTAGTTCTTGACCTTCTGCAGCAGATGTCTCAGGTCCTCCTCTGTTTTGGCAAGCAAGGTTGTGTCATCTAGCTGACCTTTTAAAAGCTTGTGTTTTTAGGATGATGATCAGGTAGGCTCAGAAGAAAACATCAATGAGTTGTTTCTGGAAACTGCTGGTGACTTCTGTTCTTTCTTCTTCTAGGAAGGAATGAAATATTGGCCAGCTTGTGCCCTCAAGTTTTTGGGCTGTATCTAGTAAAGCTTGCTGTGGCCATGGTGCTGGCTGGTGGTATTCAAAGGACTGATGCTGCAGGAACACGTGTTCGAGGTTAGTAGCTATTTTAAAATTTTTGAGAAATACTATGTTCGGGAAGAGACCACAAATTTTCTTTTTTGAATAAAAATTTCAAAATGTTATCTTTTAAATCTGGCAACTAATACTTAGACTGGCATCTATACATCAGAATTTCTTTTTTAGAATCCCAGATAAGAAATCCTAAGTTTTTCTATGGATATATATTTTCATTCTAGCCTATGAGAGTGTAGATCAAATAAAGCCTTTATATTTTGATTTTATAAAATGGTGAAACTCTGTCTCACATATTTTGGTCATGTTGTCAGGAGCAGCTAATTCTTGGAAAAAGACATCATGCTGGGTAAGGTGGAGGGGCAGAGAAAGAGAAGTCCCTATCTGACACAGTGACCCTAACAGTTGGATTACACATATTAGAGATGGTGAAACTGGCACAAAATAGGGCAAGATTCAGATGTGTTGTTCAGGGTGGCGATAAGTCTTAGTCACCTCAGTGAAATGTAACAACAACTTTTATTGCTATTATTTTTTTCCAATAGATCCTAAGTTATTCTCCAAGAGGAAATATTAGAACTAGTGCTTTCTCATGTCCCCAAGACAGTGACTCTCCATCTGTGACTGTCACTGTGCTTCTCTCAGGCCACTGCTCCCAGTCATCCGCCTGCTGATTCTCCTTCTGCTAGGAGACAGCAAATGTGCCATCTGTCATGAAGTCTTGTTGTAGGTCACATATTCAAGCAAAGAGGACTCTGTTGTGGATTCAAACCACATAATAATATCTTAATGACAAAATTATTGTGGCTAAACACTCTTAACTGATCTGACATAAAAGCGGGTATATTATGGCCATCCTGTGGGCCACAATAACCAAAGACTAAGGGCCACTGTTGTAAACTAGGTTACTGAAAGGAACTCTAAAATTTTATCATTTAGTACAGTTATCATGTATTGTTATTGCTAGGTGCTGTCGAGTTGAGCATGACTCAGTGTGACCCTGTGAACAAAAGATCTGAACTCTGCCTATCCTGTACCAACCATCCTCACACTTCCTGACACACAAAAGCCCACTGCAGCAGTCATCAAATCAATCCACCTGGTTGACGGTTGTCTTCTCCTTCACCACCCTTCACCCTTCCATCATGTCCTTCTCCAAGGAATAGCATGTCCAAAGTATGTGCGGCAAAGCCTCATCATTCTTGCCTCTAAAAAGCACTCCAGCTGCACCCTCTTCAAGACATATCTGTCTGTTCTCTTGCCCGTCCACGGATGTTCAGTGCTCTTCTTGAACACTACAGCTCAAAGGTGTCAGTTCTTTTTCTGTCATCCTTATTCACTGTCTAGCTCTCGGATGCATAGCTAGTAATTGGAAAGACCACGGCCTGAATCAGATGCTCTTCAGTCTTCAAACTAACATCACTACTCCTCAATAATTTGAAAAGGTACCGAACTGCTTTTCCCAGTACAATACTAAGAACTCTAAAATTGTATCATTTAGTACAGCATCACATATTAAAAGTATCACATTCAGGTACTGCCATCAAATCAAAACTGACTTTCCATCGGACATTCAAATGCTGTAAATCACAGTGCTTCCCCACAGTAAGTATGTTGTCATTCTGACTGTTGAATCGGAACTGACTCACAGCACTTTTCGAGCCAATGACTGCAAGAGAAGAGAATGTCCATCATTCTCCCACAGAGCAGCTGGTAGCTTTGAACCCTGTGCTGTTGGGGTGACAGGGCAACACCTTATCACTAAGCCACCAGAACTCCCTATAGTAAGTAGATATGACATATTTTTACCATTTACCGTTTGCAAGGCACTTGGCTAAATAATGAGTTTAAATAGGGGTTGCTATTAATCTGTTTAGGAAGCTCTGGTGGCCTAGTGGGTAGAGTTACAGTGCCAAACAAAAGGCAGGCAGTTGAATCCACCATTCTGTGGGATTATGATGAGCATACTCCTTTCCTGTGATTTACAACTTCTGTATACTGGCTGCAGGGTAAACTATTAGTAAGTTTCAGCCCAGTACATAACAACAAAAATGAGACATCTAACAATAGAACCGTAATATATCTAGGGAACTTTGGGGGTGTAGTCCCTATGGTATTGTGCTGCTGACCCCCAGAGGGCACCTTTATGCAGGTGAATGCACCAGAGGCTCTACAAGAGAAGATGGAGGTTCAGCGTAATCGGTTCCTACTCTAAGGGCATGAGTTTGAGGTTTTAATACATCTAGAAAACAACTGTGGTTGTAACCCCTTCGGGGGGTGTGAATCACTGGAAAGGTAATACATACCATAAATTTTTCCTACATTTATGTTACAGTTGAAAAAATATTCCTTATCTCCTTTTAACTTAGTGCATTAATCTACTAAATTTTCAAAAAATGAAAAGGCTTTCATTTAACTATTGGAGTGATTTGTTATTTATAAAATGCAGTGGTGTAAAGACTAAATGCTGTGCTCTTAACTGAAAGATTGGCAGTTCTAACCCACCAGCTGCTAAAGTTGAGGCAGTCTCTTCCCATTACGATTTACAGCATCAGAAGCCCAGTGAAGACTGCCTTTTGTTGAAATTTGGTTTGTTTTCTTATTATAAATTTCCCAACACTTGTTTATTTAAGATGTTATGAGCCATACCGACCTAAGTGCTTAAATTGAAAAGAAAACTTGATGGCTATGAACATTACTTGACTTGATGGCACCTAACTACAACAGCAAGTCATCTTCATTCCCCCTTCAATTTGAGTGTGAATTATAACTCTGATTCCAGAGTTAATTGGGGTAGTTATTGAATTAAAAACAAAAGATTATCTTAAAAAAAAAAAGGAAAAAAATCACATCACAACAAACTTACAGACTGAGTGCTCCTTGGAGGCAGTGATAAAGGTTCATCTTGCATACTTTGGAGTTGGACATCATGCTTGGGAAGGTGGAGGGAGGGTTGGCGAAAGAGAGGAAGACCTTCAACCAGATGGATGGACACAGTGACTTCAGCAGTGGACTTGAGTGTTGTCAGAAATTGTGAGAATGACACAGGATAGGACAGTGCTCAGATCAGTTGTTTATAGGGTCACTATAGGCCATACTTACCTAGAAGGCACCTAACAACAGCATGCTTATATGTTGTTTTTATTGTTGTTGTTAGATGCTACCAGGTTAGTTCCAACTCATAGCAACTACATGTACAGCAGGTGGAGCGTGTAAAACATTAGGGTGCTAACCAAAAAGTTAGCAGTTGGAACCGAACTCTGTGGAAGAAAAGATGGGCAGCTCCCTCTCATAAAGATTTATAGTGTTCATCCCCAGTAGAGGGCAGTGGGTTTGGTTTTAGATGGTTTATGTTGAAGGATTTAATTACATTTATTTACTGGTTACAAAATAGTCTGTAAGCCAGAAATCTGTAAAATAATGAACAAAGCCTTAAAAATTTAAGCAGCCAGAAATCTGTAACAAAGTCTACAATATTTACTAGATATAGAACAGAATAACACAGTATTTACTAGAATTTATGTTAGATGTCACGTTGTTGTTGTTAGGTGGTGTCAAGTACAACTTAAGCGACCCCGTGAACGACAGACACATCTGAACCCTGTCCTATCCTGTGTCATCCTCACACTTCCTGACACAGAGCCCATTGCGGCAGTCACTGTGTCAATCCACATTAAATAGTCAATTAAAATTGTTTTCTTTCTTCAGGTAACTTTCTAAACATTTTTTAAACATTTCCTAGAAAGATTTTAAGAAACTGTGTCTAGCAAAAGCATCATGTAAAACAAAAATTGTGTTAGCATTGAAGCGCATATTTCTTTTTCATAAGACATTTATGAGTCCTTTCATAGAGCCTTAAAACTTTTCTTTCCCCCCTTCAGGTGAATCACATCTTTTATTGGTTGGGGATCCTGGAACAGGAAAGTCTCAGTTCCTCAAATACGCAGCTAAGATAACGCCAAGATCTGTGCTTACCACTGGAATTGGATCCACAAGTGCAGGTATTTTATGTGACAATCTCAAATAATTTAAAAGTACCACAGAATCTAACAATTTTTTTTTAACTTTAGCTCATCTAGATGATAACATAATTATGATAAAAACAAAAGGGGGGAAATATTACTAAATATTTGTAATAAACTGAATGTTATTTAAAAAAACTAAAAAACAACTTTTTGTTATGAATAAATCATTGAATGTACAAAAAAAAAGTACCTTTAGGAGGATAACTTTGAAGCTAATTTTTGAGTTATGGCAACGGAAGGAAACACCAATTTCTATTGAAAGGATAAATTTTTTTTTTTTTTTTTTAAAAAAAGAAAATGTTTCAAAAGCTTAACCTTCACTAAAGTTACCTTTCAACACTTACTGATTCCATCTTCTTGGATCCTTGGTTTGAACAACTTTCTCAATTCTAGTTCTTACCTTCATACATATATATCTGGGCAGGAAAAAGTCTGCATCTCTGGCATTCTGTGAAAAGCCAGCAACTGTTAACATTAGAATCAATTGTGGTAGGGGAAGTCACTTTATAAAAATAGATCAATGGCTTGATGCTGAAGGCATTTTGTTTATAGATCTCATAGGTAATAGTAGCTCTTACTTAAATTTTTCAGGTGAAATATTATATAGTCACCTATGTGGGTATGTGGGAAGCATAGTTTCAACATTGCAATGTGGAACTTGACTCATAATATGTAATGATTCTTCAACTAGTACATTAAATTCTCATAGATAAAATGACAAAATTTGATTATTACATGTTTTAGGAAATTTAGCATCACTGTTTTTGGGGGGAAACTACCTTTTTAAAAACCATATTTTGATGCCATTTTGTATTTTTACAGTTTTGTTTAGGAAAATAGTTATTTTCGCCCCAAAAATTTGACCTTGGTTATTTTACACATGTTGAAAAAAATCTCATGGCATGTCAAGTTTCTTATGAGAAGCTTATACTTTAAAATTTAAAACAAAGTAGAATAGCTCCATAATTGGGGCACCACTCTGAGTGACTATAGTTTTGAAATACAGTACATTAATCATAGGCAAGAAAGGATCTGTGAACTGAATACACAGATTTCAGGATATTGGAAGGGAAATTGGTAAAACTAAAGAACACTTCATGTTAACAGTTCTCATGGGGGGGGCTGGTGGTACAGTGGCCAAAGCATTTGGTTGGCAGTTTGAACCTACCAGGTTCCACAAAACAAAAAAGAGGCAGTTACTTCCATCAAGATTATCACTTTGGAAACCCTACAGGGCCGGTGTACTCTGTCCTATGGGGGCACTGTGATTCAGAATGCATTTGACGGTATGTGGAGTGACAAGAAATGAGTCATGCTATCTTGGGGGCTAAGAGAAATCTTCGGATGTCTGAGCCTTTGCTTTAAAATGAATGGCTTCTTATTTGCTGTTTGGCACTTACCCTGTTTATCTGTGCAATCCCGTCTTGAAAGAAATAAAGGAACATACGTGTACCCAAAGGACAAAACTAATTTGCCCCTCTCCACAAACTGTGTACAAAACTCAATAGGTAATAAAAGTGGGTCAACAACAGCACTTTAAAAATGAAACACAATTGAAAATATGTGAATATACTGCACATATTAATACAGTATTATAAGGGTGCAAGTATGTATATGTGTAGCTCTAGTCGTAAGAAGCTGTGCTGCCAACCCAAAGGCATGAGGGTCAAATCCAATAGCTGCTCTGTGGGAAAAAGATGGGCAGTCTACTCCTTTGTGATTTACAGCCTCTGAAAACTCACTAGAGGATCAGCTGTGAGTCAGTTCCAACTTGACAGCACATAACAGCAACATTATATTTATATATACTTTTTTATATATATACTTTTTTATACATACACTTTTTAACAGGGGATTATAGCAAAAAGTTCATTAAAACTTGTTACCATAGACTTTAATATTAAATTTAGAAATCCTAAAACCAAAAGGTAAGACCACATGCTTTTTTAAAAATGAGTTACCCAGAAGAGCTATCTAGAATGTCATTCACTGACTCATTGCCATCGAGTTGGAAGCAACTCACAAATTGACCCTCTATTGGGTTTCTGAGGCTGAAATCACATAGAAGGAAAATGCTCATCTTTCTCCCTTGGAATTGCAGGTGGATTCAAACCACCAGAGAGGCACACCTTTAGGTTTGCAGCGCAGCTCCCTAGACTATGCCACAGTTGTAACTATTAGGTGCCGGTGACTATATGAGTACCGTAGTCCTATCCTATGCCATCCTCACAATCTGTGACACACTCAGGCCCACTGCCTCAGTGACTGTCAAACCACCTGGCTGGGTCTTCTTCCTTCACTGTCTCTCCATCTTCACAAGCATGATGTCCCTCTCCAAGGAATAATGTCTCCTAGCAACATGCCCAAAGTATGTGAGACAAAGCTGCATCATCCTTGCCTCTAAGGAGCACTCTGGCAGCACCTTCTCCAAGACATATATCTTTTTGTTCTTTTGGCAGTCCATAGGATATTCACTCTTCAACACCACAATGCAAAGGCATTAACTCTTCATCTATCATCCTTAAGTCACCGTTCAGCTCTCAGATGCATAGCAAATGATTAAAAAGACCATGGCTTGAATCAGGCCAGCTTAGTCCTCAAACTCTACATGCCACTAGAGTTTCCTATATGACAATGTATCACCCACACATATTCATTATTATTATTATGATGATGATGATGCAACAGTATCAGGGAACACAGGAAAGAATATTATAGATGAGAAAAATACCTATTTCCAAATAACTTGTCTACTGCCTTTCTAAATCCATTGCTGTTGTTGTTAGGTGCCTTCAAGTTGAATATAACTCACAGTGACCCTATGAACAAAAGATCTGAATGAACCCTGTTCTATCCTATGCCATCTTCACACTTCCTGACACACAAGAGCCCACTGCAACAGTCACCGTGTCAGTTCACCTGGTTGAGGGTTTTCCTCTCCTTCACCGACCACCCTTTACAACATCATGTTTTCTCTTCAAGAAATATCCACTCCTAGTAACATGCACCAAGTATGTAAGACAATGCCTCATCATTCTTGCCTCCAAAGAGTACTCTGGTTGCATCCTCTCCAAGACATATCTGTTTGTTCTTTTGGCTGTCCATGGGATGTTGAGTGCTGTTCTCCAGCACCACAGCTCAAAGACATCAATTCTTCCTGTGTTATTCCTGTTCACTGTCCTGCTCTCAAATGCACAGCAAATAATCAGACTATGGCCTGAATCAAACCCACCTTAGTCCTCAAATTGACATTATTACTCCTCAATAATCCATACTTTATATAAATGTTGCCAATACGGCACAGGAGAGGAAGGCCCTCTATGAGGTGGACTGATTCAGTGACTGGGATAATTGGGATGGGAGTGTCGGAGACAGTGCGATTGGCACAGGACAGAGCGGAGTTTAGGGCTGTTGTACATAGGGTCGCTATGAGTTGCAGGCGACTCGACGGCACATAACAACAACAATATGTCAAAACAATTTTAAAGAATTTAAATTCATAGTATTTTTGTAAATCTAAAAAACAGACTTATGCTATTAAAATCTCCCATTTTTAAATTCAAAACAATTTGTATTTGGTTTTGATATGTTGCATTCATTTGGCAATGATGTATCATCACTCAGTGAATACTTTAATGAAATAACCTCTGGTATAAAAATTTTTAAAAAACCCTAGCCAGAGGACCATATAAATAACCACTTTTGCTATTATCTTAGAAACCAAAACACATCTGTGTAACATTTCATGAACATAGTGGCTATAAGAGGCTTCAGTGAGGCCCCGAAAAACAAGTCCTAAAGTTGTTGGTAGCACATCGTTGATTTCAAATTTCCCTTGTAAGGACATAGCAATGAATGGAAATGTGCCTCTTAAACCATACTGTATGTTACCACAGGAAAAAGATTTTTTAAGTGGCCTTTGTTCTTTGAAAGGCTAGTAAAATAGTGATCCACAATATTACTGTTGAAAAGGCAAAGACATCTTTACAACCTGGTCTAAGGATTAATATTTTCCTTTATAAATGTTTTAATTACATTACAGAGGAGAAGAAAATAATATATATACTTTAATCAGGTTAATTTCAAAACAAAAGAACACATTAGAGAAAAATTACTTAAAAATAGTTGTATTTGTATTTATATTCCACAATTTGTTCAAATACTGGTTTTCTTATAAACTTTCTACAGGATGATTTTTTAAAACAAATTCTTCACATTGTGTCTTGACTATGTACTTACGGAATTTCAGGGAAATAGTTCTGTTTTTTTTATAGCTTAATTTGTACTAAAGGGATGGCAGGTGGTCACATGCAGTCCATGTGGGATTCTAGCATAACGTTTAGTGAGTTTTCTGACGTGGACCATCCCTTTGATGCCGAAGGCAGTGCATCTGTTGAAAGAAGTGACTGTAGATTTGGATTACTGCTCTCTGCGTCTTCCAATTTTTCTGTGTTATCTTCCCAATTAATGTGGAATCTTGTGACCCTGGGATTAGATGCCAAAATGTTCCGTTGAAGCTAGAGAAAAAGGAAAACACCAACAAAGTGATAAACACCAGGCAAGTTAGATTATCATATACAAATAGGAACTTAAGATGGTTCTTTGATAATAACCCTTAGAATTAATGAACAAAGGTGAAGTAGGTCAAAAATAGCACTTAATTCAACTAATAAACAAAAAGTAGGCCAAGAGGAATTCTTTTAGAACAGTGGACACAGGATGGAGAGAATCTCAGGGTATTAATCCAAATTTTTACTGTCAGAAAATGTAACTAACTCATCTGTAACTGCTTAAAAGAGACTAAAAGATCATTTTGGTTTGGCTTTTATTGTTGAGAATACACATAGCTCATCTCTAAATGCACTGTGTAGTGAGGGTGATTACCATCTTCTGATTGTGTGACATTTTCACTGTCCTTTTCTGAGTTGTTTCTCCTCCAAGAACAGAAATTCACTGTCCCCTGATGTCCCTGAAAGACTTTAGGCGGATGTTGTTAAATACTATCGAGTTAGAACTAACCCATGGCTGACCCTCCAGTAGGTTTTTAGAAATAGTAAATTGCATGGTAGGAGACTGCCCATCTTTCTCCCGAGGAACAGCTGGTGGACTTGCTTACCATTAGGCCACCAGAGCTCCTTCTGATGGTATAGTGTATTAGTGTATAACATATTGGGCCAAATGGTTGATTGTTCATCTCTAGCAGTCCACAGGAGAAGGATGGGCATCTCCTGTGAAGATTGACAGCCTGAAAAGCCCAAAAGTGGGTCATTCTAGGACTGACTCAATGTCAGAGGGTTTATGATGGTTCCTAGCTAATCTTTAAAGTTGCTGTCATCCATTTAATCCTATACAGATCGTTCTTAAGAGCACAACGCTCAAGGCAGCGTCACTGGTTAAGCTAAACGGTTGTCTGGTTTTAAAGCTTCACAGGAAAATTTTGGTTTAAAGATTATCTAAAAAAAAAAAAATTATCTCAGGGTAATAGTTTCAGGAATTCATTCAACTTTTAAAGCTCCAGGAAGTCTGGAGTCTAGGAGAAAGTACATTTCTTTTTTGAAAGTATTCAAGTGTTTCAGAGGATACTTTAAGCATTCTCCTTAGACTGAAAGTATCTCTCTCTTAACACATTCAAGCAGCAAGAACATTCCTCAAGTATAAACTAATTAAGTTAGTGGTCAAGGAGTCAACTCAGCACCTAGTTTCTCTATTGTGTCAGAGTAGAACTGTGTCCACTGAGTCTTCAATGCCTGATTCTTTTCCCCCAGGACAACTCCTTTAACTCCACCCACAGACTTCTCACCTATGTTGTTACTGTTCAAATGATTCTGAGTATAACTTCTGTTATTAGTGATTTTCTGACTTAAAACAGTTTCTATTTTCTTTATCATCTAATTTTTTTTCTTGTATAGAAATGGAGTCATGTTCAGAATCATTTACTATGTATCCACATAAAATCACGTTACTAAACGGTTGGAGTTGCCAGCTGGACATATAAAGGCCTAAGGATCTTTGAAGACATTGAATAAAAATGTTTAGCTTCTATTACCAAAGATATTTAAGGCTTATAGTTTAACTTTTAAGCATAAAGATCCCTAGGAAGTGCAAATGTTTTATGGCCAACTACTGACCTAAAGACTGAGGTTTAAATCCATCAGCAACACTGCAGGAAAAAGGCCTGGCAGTCTACTGCTGTGAAATTTATAGCCAAGAAAAATTCTATGGCACAGCTGAAATAAACTCAATAGCAATCGAGGTTGTCTTTTGTTTTCAGTTTAACTTGTAAAAATAATAGCTACAACAAAGCACTTAGATGTATAATAAAGCATGTGAGAGCATAATAGTCTTTAAAAAAGAAAACCCAAACACAAAATGTCCTCAGAATGTTGGGAATAATTAGATAAAAATATATTACTTAATAATAAATTTGACAAACATGAATTTGAATGCCCTCTGAGTGTGTGGCATTTGGGTTTGTAGTAAATGCTGAAATTAATACAATTACGACAGATGAGAAATGCTATCAGATATTCTCAAGGTACCTGACCAGCACCAATTACTAATAACACCTGAAGTTTAGAAACATAACAATGATCAGGTGCTCAACTGACACAAGAAAGTCTCATTTATTTTGTATCTTAAAGCCATTTTTATAGTGCACAATGTTGTTGTTGTTAAAATGGTAATTTAAAAAAAAGGTATGGTAAAAGAGAAGTTACTAAAAAGGAACAGTCAGAACATTACCTTAGAAAAGTCTGGCTTTACTGGTGGGTTTTCCCGCAATTCTGTCTCGGTATATTCATTATTTACATAGTAGCCAACTCTAATAAATTCTTGACCTCGATAGGTACATGTAATTAGCACAACTGTTACACCTACTGCATCTGCATCTGGAATGAGTCCTGGGTTAGGTGCATCAGCCTAGAATATTTGAAAAGAAACACACAAAAAGTTGTTAACTGCAGGCAAAATCAGAAAGGTTAGTTACCCTGAGCGCCTATAATTGAGGATGCAGCAATGAACTTTTAAAATCATACTGGAAAGGCAAATGCTCATTTTTAAGACTGAAAATATATCTCATGTGTTTCTCCACAATATATCCAAGTACCTGAGTACATGAAAGCTTCGCTATTTCTGTTGCTCAGTCGCTTCACAAGATCACAGGCCTAGGCAGAAGACTGAAACTCTGCCTTTGTCCTGTGCCATCCTCAGTTGTTGCTTTGGGGTCCACTGCTTCAGCCAGTATGCCATTCCACCTCCTTGAGGATCTTCATTTTTGCAGAAACCTCTAGCTTTATCAAGTATGGTATCATTCTTCAGGGACACAACGTCCCTTCGGATGACATTTCCAAAGTATGCCTGGCTATACTTTTGAGACAGATTTAGTTATTCTTCTAGAAGTCCATGGTATATTTAATTTTCTTTGCAAAGACCATAATTCGGTGCCATCAGTTCTTTTTTTTTCCATCTTCCTTATTCGTTGTCCAGCTATCACATGCATTTGAGATGACTGAAAATACTATGTTTAGGGAGAAATTATGACAACTGTGTGTAATAACGGGATGCACATATGGTTTAGTGGTAGGGAGAATATTATTATAATTCATAGGGAATTACATAATTTCAGTTACAAAAATCAGTTTTCAAACCTAAATTAGTAAAATACTCAAATATTTCTGTTAGCAGCAAGTATTTACTATTCACACATTTCCCTCTCCTATCCACAACACAGACGCTTATATGCATCCATCCAACCTCAGATGGTAATAGTAAACTAACGATAAAATAAGAAATAGGGATGAAGACAGTTCATCCCAAATGTAAGTACTTTAAGAAAATATTAATTAAAGCTAAAAGTACAGACAAGCCAAGCGTACCTGTCCATGGCAGTGTTTGGAACAGTAAAGAGATGGATTGTCTGTGAGAATAGCTGGTATACAGGGAAGCGCTGGGATGGCCAGGCATTCGCTTGTCCGGATGCACTCTTCTGGGCAGTAAGTGGATGAAGTCCAGCATTACCTTACTTTTACCTCACCACCAAGGATCATCCATTGCTAGGCCTGGAAAAATACTTCTGCCATTTTTATTTTTTTTTTCATTTAAACTGGCATTTTGAATTAGGATTATCACCTAACAGTATTTACTGTATTCCTACCTTGTGTAACTGATAAAAAACTGCATAAAGTATCAACGGGAGTCACTGAGGCAACAATTCTTCTTCAGCATTCCTTACTCATTATCTAGCTTTCGTGTGCACAGGATTGTCAGGAGGTCCCAGTCCTAGGAAACAGGCATGCTGGGAAAAGAGGAGAGTCAGCCAGAAAGAGAAAGACTCTCAGGGAGATGGACTGACGAGTGACTGCAAAAATGGGCTTGAGCATGGCGAAGCTTAAAATCTTTGAGGATGGCACAGGATAGGACAAGGTTTCATTTTGTTAATGGCACCTAACAACAACAATAAGAATAAAAGTCACTTAATGCAAAAAACTTGAGGCAACTAATGTTTATTATATGCCTGTTGTTATGTGCCACTGAGTTGGAACTGACTCACAGCTGAGCCTACTGCAGGTTTTCAGAGGCAGTAAATCACACTAGGGAGACTGTCCACATTTTCCTAAGGAGAGGCTGGGAGATTAAAACCATGTGCCTTATATGCCAACCATATGTAAATGAGACAACAATGTCTACCCTAGTCACCTAGGAAAAAACCAAATCAACCCTGAACAACCCGATTTCCCATACTGTCAGTCTCAATATCTCCCAATCATCTCTGGAGAGGAAATTTATCTCCCTTATTTTTAGAATATTGTGAAAACCTTCTAACTGGTCTCTTAGTCTCCACCATATCATTTTACGCGTCAGATAATTATAAAAATCTCAGTTCTTTGCAAGGGTTTTTAAGTTCCTTTACAACATGTCTCTAGCCAACATCTCCATTCACTCTTCTAATTTCACACCTCACCCTTAACTGTAGACATAAGAATTACATATTCTTTAAAATGTGGAGAGATTTTGTTTTCCCTATCTTATTGTCATTCACACATACTGTCCCCTCGGCCTGAAAGCTCATTCTTTAACATGTTTAAAAATTCCTCTTTTAAAGCTTGCATCGAATGCATTCTTACTGGTACAGCTCTATCTAGCCTGTACATGACATAAATCCTCTTCCTATTATTGTACTATTGCCTATTATTGTATTGTACACACAACAATCTAGGTATATTTACCTTTCAAACGTCCCACTATATTTAAAACTCCATCCAGGGCAGGGAACCCACCTTTGCAATCTCTTATCTACCACAGCTCTATGTACACAGTACATGAATTCAGATCCTGCCTTTAGGGGTTCATAAACTTTTCTTGGAGACATACCAGGATAAGGACAGAAGACCTGTCCTGGAGAATGTGCTGTATGCCTTAGAGGTCCTGTGTAACCCTCCCCAGAGGGATTTTAGGTGGTCTCCAGGGTACCCAAAGAAATTCTAGAGTACCTGGAGGGGAGTGGAGATGGGAAATAGAGACAGCTCAGTACTAAGATGGGAAGTCTCTTCCATACTTTGCTACCCCATCCCTTCAGCAAAGTGGTCCTAGGCATGTTACGGATTAAAATCTATTTGCCAGAGGATTCTGCTTGATCAAATTAGAGTAGAAAAACATGTGTCTTGTATCACTTAGGATGAAGAAATGATGGACAAAGACATATCGCTGTAGCCAGCAATATTAAGTGGCTATCTGGACATCATTCTTCTAAGTGGTATAGTATAGCATTATTCTTCTTGATGGTTGCTGTGATGCTGAACACTGTGACAGTGATGCATCAAATGTGATAATGGTTACCCATGGTGGACAGTGTTTACTGGAGCTCCCCAATTAAAACAAGCTTAGAAGCAGGAGTGGCATCCATTTCCAAAACAGCTTGCCTCCAGAAACTCTATGAACTTGGAGAAAGGATGAAAGTTATACAAGTGTTCAGGTCTTTTGTTCATAGGGTCGCTATGAGTCATCTACAACTTGACAGCACTTAACACCACCACCACAATCTGGCCATCTTCCAACTAGCCTTTGACACTCTCATGAAAAGGCATTTTAACTCCCTGAAGAGGCAACATCATAGCAGACCAGTAGGTTATTGTGGCAATTTGTTTAAAACATGAAACAAAAAGTATAATTTAGTCACTTAATTTCCTAATGGTGAACTGTGTAAAATGCATAAACTGAACAAACGACCTGAATCACAATGTGCTTCATCTCTTCTTTTTGGCAACATAGAAGCTGACACTAAGGCAAATCTTGTGAAAAGTCACCAGAAGGAAATATTTTTAATTATTTTTTTCTATAGCATACAAAAGCAAAAGCTTAGGAATATTTTTCTAACAATTTAAACACACAAAAAGATTTTTGAGGATTTTAAAAACTAAAGCCACTTCTTTTGAGAAAAAAATTATTTTGTTTTTATAGTAGTATTAAAAGACCTATCATTGAATGTCTATCCAAACTTCTTAACACATCATGAATGAACAGTAAAATATAGATTTCTCAGGTTTGAGGGTCCAAACAAATGCTGCTTTTATACATACATTTTTAAGAAGTTGAAGAGAATAAAATTTAAATCAAATTACAGAAACAGGGCTTCTACTGATGGTCAGTGACTATGCTAAGACTTTATTCTTCATTTAATCTTTAACATTATTACAAAATAGGATTTATTCACATTTTATAGATGACTGGAGCGACTAATGGAGGCTAAGGAGCTTGTCTGAAGTCACATTATGGCTAATAAGCCGTGAAGCCAGAATTTGAACCAGGTCTCTAACTACAGTGCTTCTTCCAACACGGCATTCTGTAACTCCTGCCCTTTCATAGAGGCCATGTGCTCAGAGGTCAGGTTTAGTAGCATTAATGCCTTTTAGATAATATATGAGCTTTTCGCAAAGGTGGGAAACCAAGATTCCAAATTTATAGTTAGAAATAGAGAAGCCATATGCCCAAGTAATTTTTATCCTTTTCTGATGGCGTTATTGAGTTGTTATTAATATGTTGGTCTCATCTGTAAAGGGAAAAAACAGTGAAGTAAGAGGAAGAGTTACATCTAGTTCCTTTCTGAATTAAGTCTCTTTAGTGAGTTCTATTTAACTTATATGATTTTCTGGTGTAGAATTACTATTTATAGGTTTTAGTTTGTGGTTTGTTTGGGTGTTTCCCCCCCCCCAAACTTATGGCTACTCTTCTATTAGAAATATCCCCTTAATAAGCACAAATAATTGCCAAACATAGTTTTACCCAGCAATTTAATATGGACTAAAGGAAATGACTTTTGAATGATGTTAAGTGCCGTCGAGTTGCTTGTGACCCTATGTACAAAGCTCTGAACCTTGCTCTATCCTGTCCCAACCTTACTGTCTCTGACAGATAACCCCATCACCCCAGTCACTGAGTCAATCCATCTTATCAAGGGTCTTCCTCTCTTGAGCAGATCACAATGTCTGAAGCTTTCATGCAAACTGAGCACCATCACTGGTCTCTAACTGAGAAGCTAATTTCTTTTAGTAGCCTTCTCCCTTACAAATGTCAAGAGGGTAGTGGATTTATAACTGTAGTCCACTAGAAAATGTGGAGATTAGATGCATTAAGTAAACTACTGGATTTCAGTTCCAAGACCCAAGGTCAAAGCATAGATCCTTGTTTATTTACTGATATTCCTAGTAACTCAGCTCAGTTCCTTATTATGCAGAAGTCATTTTTTTGGTCATATCATTACTCCTAGCAGCTAAAGCCATAAAATTATAAAGATGCATCTCAGTTAGTAGTACTTGAAATCTATACTTTGGGGCCACTGAACAGTCACCTGAAGTCTGAAGCTAAGGAGCATCAAAGAGGAACCAAAGATTAAATGTTGGGGTCATGATGCAGTATGAAGTTTACAGTATACCGTGCAATTCCTTTATTTCTCTCAGCATGTGAAACCATGATTTGGGAGTTTTTTGACACAGATATATGAATGTAACAGACGACTTAACTTTTAAAAATATGATGAAAGCAGACTGTAAAGTGAAGGAAACTGAGCAGTGGTTTACTTGAGTAAGTCATTGATTTACAGAGTAGTGATTGAGAGACAGGAATAAAGATAGCAATATAGTATGTTTTGATACATTTGGCATATATATGGACCAAGAATCTTACCTGAAATACGAACATATGCCTTCCTGCAGGAACAGGTCCCACTAAAACAGAGTCTAAAACTTGATCGTATTCTTCACTTTCTGCAGAGCCCACATAAATAATTTTCCATTCCAAGTCTAGGGTTAAAAACCAACACATATTTCAGTCAGTAATTATATCACCAGATGATATCAAGGACTCTTAATGTCCATTTAACCATTTATTAATTACTAAATTAGCTTCTAATAGCAGAAACTCCCAAAACGGCACGGAATGCTCCTTATCAACTATGATACTTCAGCCTGTTGTTATTTGTTGTTACGTGCCATCAAGTATGACTCATAGTGACCCTATGAATAGTGAATCTGAACCCTGTTCTGTCCTATGCCAGACTTCCTGACACACAAGAGCCCATTGTGGGAGTCACCATGTCAGCCCACTTGGTTGAGGGTCTTCCTCTCCTTTGTCAGCCTTCCACCCTTCCAGCACCATGCCCCTGTTCAAGGAATAGCCCCTCCTAGCAACATACCCAAAGTATGTAAGGCGAAGCCTCATTCTTGCCTCCAAAGAGCACTCCAGCTGCACTCTCTCCAAGGCTTATTTATTTGTTCTTTTGGCCGTCCATGGTATGTTCTGTGCTCTTGTCCAACACCACAACTCAAAGTCATCAATTAATTTTCTGTCATCCTTATTCATTGTCCAGCTCTCAGATGCATAGCAAGTGATTGGAAAACCATGGCCTAAATCAGACACACCTTAATCCTCAAACTGACATTATTACTAATCCTCAATAATTTGGAGAAGTCCTTAACTGCAGACTTTCCCAATGCAGTCTGCCTCCGTATTTCCTGTCTACTGGTACTGAGGGTATTAGTTGTGGATCCAAGTTGTTCACAGTTTCAAGCACTTCTCCATCCACCAAAATGTTGCCTATTCGTCCAGTGGTTAAGAATCTTCATTTTCTTGACATTGAGATGCAATCCATATTGAAGCCTGCATTCCTTGATCTTCTGCAACAGACGCTTAAGTCCTCCTCATTTTCAGCAAGCAAGACTGTGTTATCTGTTTAATGCAGGTTACTGATGAGTCTCCCTCCGATTCTGGTACCACATTCCTCTTCATAGAGCCCAGCTTCTCTAATTACCCAGAAGTGTTTGAAGCAATATGTCAACAGAGAACTGCCAGATGTGCAGGCTGGATTTAGAAAAGGTCATGGTACTAGGGATATTATACCTAATGTTAGATGGATCTTGGCAGAAAGCAGAGAATACCAGAAGAATGTCTGTCTGTGCTTCATTGACTATGCAAAGGCTTTTGACTGTGTGGATCACAACAAGCTATGGCTGACTCTGAGAAGAATGGGAATCCCAGAACATTTGATTGTGCTAATGTGAAACCTATGCTTGGACCAAGAGGCAGTCATCAGTACAGAGCAAGGAGACACTACATGGCTCAAAATCAAGAAGGGAGTCTGTCAGGGATGTATTTTGTCTCCATACCTCTTCAATCTGTATGCAGAACAGATCATCGGAGCTGCTGGGCTGTACAAGGAGGAATGTGGCATCAGGATTGGCGGAAGATTCATCAACAACCTGCGTTATGCAGATGACACAACCCTGCTTGCTGAAACTGAGGAGGACCTGAAGCACTTGCTGCAGAAAGTCAAGGACTGCAGCCTCCTATATGGATTGAAGCTCAACATCAAGAAAACAAAGATTCTCACCACTGGGCCAACTGGCAGCATCAGTATGGATGTGAAGAGATTGAGATAGTTAACAGTTTTAGTTTACTTGGTTCTACAGTCAACATTCTTGGTAACAGCAGCCAGGAAATCAAGAGACGAATTGCACTGGGAAACTCAGCTGTGAGGGACTTCTCCAGAGTACTGAAGAGCAACGACGTCAAGCTGGAGACTAAGGTGTGCCTGATCCAGGCTATAGTCTTCGCATTTACATGCTATGCATTGGAGAGCTGAACAGTGAATAGGGATGATAGAGAACTGATGCCTTTGAGCTGCGGTGCTGGAGAATAGTTGACTATACCATGGACTGCTAGGAGAACAAACAGGTTTGCCCTGGAGAGGGTGAAGCCGGAATGCTCCTTGGCGTCAAGGATTCTGAAGCTTCGTCTGACATACTTTGGGCATGTTGCAAGGAGGAACTGGTCCTTGGAGAGGGACATCATGTTTGGGAGAGTGGAGGGACAGCGCAGGAGAGGAAGACCCTCGATAAGATGGATCAATTCTGTGATTGGGACGGTGAGAATAAGTGTGTTTGAGACGGCGAGGTTGGCACAAGATAGAATGGCGTTTAGGGCTCTTGTACATAGGGTCGCTATTAGTCGCAAGTGACTCAATGGCACATTAACAGCAACAACATACAGATTGAGTAGGTATGGAGAGAATACAACCCTGACGTACTCCCATCTTTAATTTTAAATTATGCAGTTTCCCTGCTCTGTTCACACAATAGCCTCCTCTCAAAATGCCTTTTTTTTTTTTTTGGTGGAACACTGGAACTGGGTAAGGGTGGAAAATGCTATTACCTAATCTTTAGAAGCAAAGTAAAGTATTCTGAGACATGCTTCAGTAAAGAGCATCCAAGACTGAACCCGTACCTGTCCACCCGATCCTGATCTACAGTGACCTGTATGTTGGAGTACAACTACCCCATAGTTTAGTAAGGCTGTAGTAAATTTCAGCAATAGACTGCCACATCTTTCCCCTGTGGAGTGGCTGAGTTTGAACTGATGAATGCTTAGCCCTGTGCCAGAAGGGTTCCTTAAAGAACATCTGTTGTTGTTATATATCATCAGGTCAGAACTGAGTCACAGATGACCCTCAGTGACTTTTCAAAGGTTGTAAACTGCTCTGGAGCCTGCGCACCCTTCTGCAGTACAGCTGGTGAATCTAAACTGCATGCCTTTGCCTTGGCAGCACAATTCCTTACCACTAAGCCACCAGAACACCCTTAAAGAATAGTAAGTAGACTTAGTTTCACAATCTCCAGATACATAGGACAATGATATCCTCTCTCTCACATCCCCTTTTCACATTAACTTTTAACAGCCCACTTGTCAGATTTTGAAACTCTATTAGGCACTCTTCTCTGTCCTTTGTTGCTGCTGCTGATGTGTACCATCGAGTCAGAACTGACCCTTAGCTGACTCTCCAACAGGTTTTCAGAGGCAGTTCACTGTAAAAAAATGAAATACACAAACAAGAAAAACAAAACAGAGGCCGTTAACTGCATGGGAGGAGGGAGATTGCTCATCCTTTTCCCAGCAGAACAGCTGGTGGATTCAAACTATGTGCCTTCAGGATTGCAGCACAGCTTCTTGCCACTGGGTCACCAGAACACCGTACTCTGTCCTATAGGAATACTCAATTAATTTGATCATGATGGCAATCTTACTTTGGGACTATTACCCTATACTGCCAAAAGAACAAAGAAGAATGTCTTGGAAAAAGTACAGCCAGAATGCTGTTTGGATGCAAAGATGGCATGGCAAAGCTTTGTCACACATAATTTTGGGCATGTTACTAGAATTGATTTGATGGCACCCCCAATGGGATGGATCTGAGACAGTGATTTCAGCAACAGGCTTTAGTGTGTCAGAGATAACGAGGCTGGCACAAGACAGGGCATGGTTCAGGTCTGCTGTTGATAGGGTCACTTAGAGCAGTATGCAACTTGACAGAACCTAACAAAGTAAAGCGAGACACATAATTCACTCTAGTCGATTTTATTGAGAATCTTTTATAACTTGACCTACAAGAACTCAGGTACAAGAAATGAGTAAAACTGCCCCTCCTTGAAGGGAAAGACGATGACTCTATAGACAGCTCATCTGACAGGGCTCCACATCTCTCAAGCTGTCGAGTGCTGTGTGGCCTGCCTCTTGGACTCATTGCACCAACTCCCAAAGTGAAGTTTTTGGGTCAGTGTTGAGAATCTAGTTAGCGCCACTGGGCTTGCTATTTCCAAATAACTAAATAGGTATTTTTGTTCCTAAATAAAGAACAGAGAGCTCTGTTGGTCTAGTGGTAAGAAGCTGTACTGCAATCCCAATGGCACAGGTTCGAATCCACTAGCTGCTCCATAGGACAAGGATAGGCAATCTCCTCTCATATGATTTACTGCCTCTGAAAATCCACAGAAGGGCCACTATGAGTTGGTTCTGAATTGATGGCACAAACAACAAATAGAGAATAGGGAGCTCTGGTGCTGTGGTCTTTAGGGAGTCCAACCCCTCTGGTGGTTCAAATCCACCAGTGGCTCCTTCGAAGAATGACAATCTCTCATTTTATTTATAACTATGGAAGCCCAGTGGATGGTTAGCTATGACTCAGTTCAGGCTCCACATCAGCGAGTGAGTGATTAGGTCTCCTACCACATTTCCACCATCTGTAACCCTTTATGGCATTTGACACACCAGTGGCATAGCTTTCTGTATCACAGCACCCCAAATTATCTCAGTACAGCAAACTGACAGACAAGTGTTGTACTACCTAGAACAATGTTCTCTCCAAATATAATTTAATACCTGCCCACCAAGTCCTGATCCAGCCCACAGCTGATTGTTAACTACATCAAAATGGCCCATCAGCTTACACTTAATTGTTAATGAAATAAAATTCCCAACTTACACCCAACTTTCAAGTAAACCAAAACCACCTATCCTCCAGAATCCAACTGCTCCCAACTGAAGACTCTTAGGCAGGACTCAACCAACTGCCTTTTAAATACAAAGGCCCACAGTTAGGGACCGCTCCAAATTATTGAGGAGTAATGATGTCAGTTTGAGAACTAAAGTGCGTGGGAGTCAGGCCATAGTCTTTTTGATTACTTGCTATGCATCTGAGAGGTGGACAGTGAATAAAGATGACAGAAAAGGAACTGACACCTTTGAGCTATGGTGTTGGAGAAGAGTCCTCAAAATCCCATAGAGAACCAAAAGAACAAACAGATGTCTTGGAGAGGGTGTAGCTGGAATGCTCTTTGGAGGCATACTTTGGGTATGCTATTCCTTAAGAGAGGAACATGATGTGAAGGGTAGAGGACTGGCAAAGGAGAGGAAGAACCTCAACTAGGTGGATTGACCTGGTAGTATGTCAAGAAGTGTGAGAAAATGGCACAGGATAGAACAGGGTTCAGATCTTTTGTTTAGAGGGTCACTATGAGTCATACTCAATCACGTTTCCAGATGCAAGATCTTTGCAGTCATGAGGAAGCTAATCATGTGACAGAGATATGAACAAGCTAAAGAGAAAACAAGGAAGGCAGCATAGTTAGAAGAGACATTTTTGTGATAAGTGGTTATATTCTGGGCCAAGTCTGAAGAGAAATGCAAAAGGACTTACTGATAAATTACAGGCCAAAAAAAAAAAAGGTAGTCAAAGACCCTTACACATCTAAGTATACATGTGGAAGGATGGAGCAGCCGTCTACTAAGATGGAGACAACAGTAGGAATCCTGTTTTTGTGGGGAAAACAAATCAGGATGTAGGTTTGGATGTTAAGCTTGCAATGTCTACCAGATATCTATGTAGAAATAGTAACTAGGTCTGGTTAAAGTTAGAAATTGTTGATGATATAAAATGCCATGACAATTGGTGAGAGTTCTAAGGGAGTAAGCCTGGAACCGTCCAAAGTAAACCCTTTTGTGGCCTACCTATTGTTTCAGTCTCTTGTTTCTTAGTACATGCCGCCACCTGTTGGGAACTGAATATATCTGAAGAAACACTTCTCACTCCATCAATCTACCACAGAGATCATGTGGGCCATATATGACCCACATAACTCAATTTTTTCACTTGATTTTGGTATACCTTCCATCATTAAAATCACCAAGTATGAAAAAATTTAAATAGAAAATAATCAAGGACATAAAAGGTTAAAGAGGTCTGTGAGGGGAAGAAAAAAGCAATAAAGATTATGTGAATGCCCAATAAGGTTAAGTATGAGGCTTTTTTTTAAGGTATGAGGCTTTTGAGACCCACAGTGAAGTACTGGTTGGACCACCTCATACACAGTCACTTGTCTGTCAGCAGAGGCTTGAGACTGCTGTGATACTAAGCATGTATCAGTAGCACTTCCAAATTATAACAGATTGAAAAGAACGATCTGATAATCTATTTCTGAATATCAGCCTGCTAGATCACAACAGTCCAGTCATAGATGATGGTGATAAACTAAAATTTAGCAACTGGTCAAGTGAAGTTAAGACAAAACTGCTACATGGAGGCTTCAGAAAATTTTGTCAACTTCCTTATGTCACATATCATGCTCCTGCCCCATCATCAGTGTTAAACTGTATGTGGGCACATACAATATACACGCACAAAGGCATGGTTTATAAACCTACTTTTTTATGTACCAGACATTGATCTTGGCACTTTATACATACTTTATTATAAAAGTTTCATTTTCCCCTATTATGTAGCAAATAAAGCTAAGGCTCTGAGAATTTTAAGTTACATAATCCAAAGTAACTTAGCTAGTAAATCAAAGAATCAGAAGGCAAGTTCTGCAGCTCCAAAACCTGGCCTCTCTGGAAAGAAATAAATACTGGAAACAAATCTCCTTTCTAGCTCTCCAGTTAATAGTAAAATAAAATAACAAAACCAAACTCACTGCCATGGAATCAATACTAACTCATGGATGGCTACCTTCCATTAGGTTTCCAAGGCTGTAAATCTTTAGACTGGCTCATCTTTCACAAGGCTAACAGATTCGACTCCCAAGCCTTTTAGTTAACAGTCCAACACATTGGACTGTGCCTCCAGAACCCCTTAATAGAATAAGGGAACTTATTTGGGGCAGGGGATGAGTGAGGGTACAGATGGAAAAAGGCAATCCAGTCTTTTCAAGTACAGGCTGGATGGAACTGAATAGAAACAAATCACTTGCATACCGACTTTCATGCTTATGAGGTGGTTGTGGAAGACACCGAGATTTAAATGCTCTGTATTTACTTAAAATTTGCATCAGTTTTACAAGCAGAACTACAAAAATCCGTGCATTTCATTAGTTATTTTTGTTTGAAAATATACAAATGCTTTACACAGGTTTATTTCTTAAAAAAATCACCCAGTGACGGCAAATGTGTTTCTAAGCCCATTTGTCCATTTAGAGTTGTGCGGCAACATGTTAATCACCGCTACCTTTATCTAAAAGTATCTCCTTTTGTGGTAGGAGTAAGAGAAGTTACCAAAAGTATTGTAAACTGATATACACTACTTGAGGTCATCTCTGGCCCAGTAGAAAAAATGAAGTCTTTAGAATTAGATAAAGCTAAAGTATGAAGAACTGTGTTCAGTTATGGTATGTTGTAAGTATTCAATTGACAGCAGCTTTTATTATGAATATTACTAAGCATCAGCATTCCACGGGAGGCCAACGATAAGGGCAGAACAAGCTTTGGTGACCACCAACAAAACCAGAGCCATTAAAGTTCTCCTACCTTCCAGACTCATGACCTAAATCTTGACCTCCCATTTTTCTAAGGCTGTTGTTCTACCTCTGATGTCTTACATTAGAAATAACCAAATTCTCCTAAGAGCAAATACCCAAGACTCTTTAATAAAACAAAACAAAAGATGCAAGTAAGTTTTTAAAGGAAAGTTGAACACACTTAATAATCCACATAGCCTCTAGGTGGAGTACAGAGGCATAGAGCCTTTTTTTGAAGGATTTCAACTTCAAGTATGACTCAGCTTAAATTCTTTTAAAAATATTCAATAAATGCTCAGTAACCATGCCCAAGGATGTGGATGTACAAGGAGGTATATATCCTTGACATCAATATGGTAAAAACTCTATGATTCAGCTAGGTTTTGAGTGGATCCAGTTATAAATGAAAGGCATATGAATGGCGGGTTTCAACCATCCAGTGTCAAAAGCTTTTACAACATCTTGAACTTCCTATCTTCCTTGTTCAGAGTACACGCCTAAAATGGAAGGCATCACTTGAGAAAAGGCTGTTAATTTGAGCTTTTAATGCCTAACACACAAGTCTAAATAGGAAGGGTTAGATCACATTGATGTATGGTTTCTCCCATCCACTGAATTTTATATGTAGTTGGAAACTTAAAAAAAGGAAAAACTGACCTAGATAGGAAAAGTGGGCATACGTACTATAGCAGTCACCAGGTAGCTTCCAAATAACAAAACACTAAACTTTAAGATCAATTTAAAAGATTAGGTTAGCAAATTTCTCAAAATATACTTTAGATGTGGTATATTTATTAAAACTGATGGGGAGGCATTGTAAAGTATTAGTTGTGGTTACTTATGGAGAATGGGGGAAGACACTAAAAATTACTACTTTACATGTCTGTACTATTTTCAAGTTTACTGTAATTAGCAAAGAATGCTTTTCTGTTTTAAAAAGTTAGCAACCCCTGTAAAATATAACAGATTCTTTAAATGAAAGTAATGCTTTACATACCATAAATTGGACATTTTAAATGCACTGTGTCGAGAATGCATGTTAAAAAATGTTCAAAAATGCAAGTACCTATTTAATTGTAAAATTCACAATGATGAAACAAAACATTTCCCTCTAAATTTTGAAAATGAAGCCCTGGGTCAAGAAGATGGACGTTGTTAAGCAAAGGTTTCACTTTCCAGATTTTATTACTACGAATGTTAAAATTTACCTTTCTTAAAGTCCTTAAAGTGACTTTTTAAAAAAACAATGAAATTGTATTACATCAGTTTCGTTTCTTTCTAGCTCTCTTTGGTGTTTTTAAAGTTCGGGGAATATTCTGTACCCATTTAGATGCGGAGTATTTGAGATCTTTTTCAACACGTTCTTGAACCGAGCCTTCTCGGACTATTTTAGAAGGCAGCTCATTAAGTTCTGTAATTGTGTTTTCCTATTTCGTGGATAAATGGAACTTTCCGGCTTAGGAGGATTCCTCTTCCTGAGATGAAGGGCTCCTGTCCCTAAGGAAGAGGCTTTCACGGTCCTGGAGGCGAGCCTGCGCGCCAGCATCCCCAGCTCCGGAGCATCCCGGGCGCCCTGGAGCCCGTCTCCGGCCTGGGAGGGCCCGCGGTGTCCGGGGAGCGCCGGCGCCCAGCCCGCGGCGCGGAGGGGCCGAGCCTGCGCCCGCCTCCCCCGCTGGTTGGTTGAGGAAGCCAGAAATCAGCGCGAGAACGGCCTCGCTCTCCTCCCCGAGGCGGCCCTGGCATGGCCCACCCTGGAGAGTAGGGCAACTCCACCGTGAGCTCCAAGAGCGCATCAGCCATTCCCTCGGGGGCGGGCAGGTGGGCAGCAGGGGCGCGGGTTTGCAGCCCGCGCTGGGGGGAAAGGAGGCGTCGTGGTGCCGGGAGCTGAAGCCCACTTCTCCACTCTGGTAAGATGGCTCCGCTCCGAACTCGCCGGCACGGCCACACACGCATTCCTCTCCATCCCCGGCCTCATCCCCGGCACCGCGGGGGTCGCGGAGACCTTTCCCGGCGCGGGGCCAAGCCGGCGCGCCTCCCACCCGCCGCCGCGGGCGAGAGTGCGGGTCTCGCGAACGGCCCGCACACCAGACAAAGCTGACAACATGGCTACCTCCGCTCGAACAAGTTCCTCGCAACTTGAGCCGCCGCAGAGACGCCTCGGCTGCGGCCGAACGCCGCGCGCGCCTGGCCGGCCGGCGTCCATCAACTTCAAGTTTCCCTCCGCAGAGCCGAGACCGCAGGCGCCGAGCAGCGTCCGGCCCGCGCGAGGCCCGGCCCGGGAAACTTTCAACGTCTGCAGCCCACAACTGACAGCCGGGCCGGGCAGCGGGCGCCGCCACTCACCTTCAGACAGATCCTCGATGCACTCGAAGGTGATCTCGAACTGGAACGGGTTGTAGAAAGGAGAAGGGTTATCCAGCACCACTACATTGTTCACCTGAACCTTTGCCATATTTTGAAAAACACACAAACAATGGGAACGGGGGCTTGTTGCGGCACAATAAAGTCCAGCGCGAGGCCGCTCGGCAGAGCGCAAACCCCTGCCTCCGGCGCCGGCCCGACGTCGTGCAGCGGCGACTTGAGAAACTTTTTTTTTTTTCCTCTTTTTATTTACACGAGAGCACTCCACAGTGTTTTTGCAGCTTTCCTATTTCACTAAACTACAGCCCATTCTGCTCTGATAACTAGCAGCGTTGCCCGCGATTGGCTGCACTCGAGCTCTGACCCTCCTCCTCCAGCACGGGCCTCCGCGGCGAGCAAGATGGGCTCCCGCACCCGGAATGGACTCGGAAACTTTAACTGCGGCTCCACCTGCTGGTGTGGATTAGGACAAAGGCGGAGAACAAAGTGAGTGGAATACGGGTTGGGAGGCCCGCGCGGAGGCCGCCGCCGGCGGCAGGGGGGAGGGGCAGCCCAGGCCCCGCCCCC
>NW_006399752.1:13493410-13509356 GCF_000299155.1 Elephantulus edwardii
AAGGGCGTGTTAGCGGCGTGGATGGCGGCGGGAGGGTGAAATGTGGGCGACGCCCGCCCCTCGGCTTTCCTTCGTGGGTTGGGTCTGGAGCTTGGGGTTGGTTTTTTGGGTTTTTTTCCCCTTAAACAGCTCTTTCTACATCAATCAAGGCGCTCTGCTGAATTTAGCAAATGAGATGCAGTCCAGCTGTCTGTGAATCGACTAGTATTTGGAGTAGAGAGAAAGATGGGTTGCAGAGGAAATAAATTGTGTTTTATAGCCCTGAGCCAGCTCGTAAGGAGCAAAGCCATTTTGGAAATGTAGTGCTTGGCCAAAATCTGCGTTTGAGTATGGCAGCACTGTTAGTTACATAGGCATTCAATGAAAGGCGAGAAAACGCCTTTGCTCTCACGCACTGTGCTTGGGAAATCTAAACAAGCTATCTTTAAGCTGCTTTAGGGTCATAATCGTCCCGCTGAGATCTGAAAACTACTAGAATGAGAAAAACGTTACTAGAAATGGGATCAGCCTCGTCTCATGTTACTGCCATTTGGAGGAGATAGGAGAAACAGAAAAGCAGGAAAAGGAAGTGCCAGGAAGCGAGAATTGTAATAGAGAAACGGAAAGAAGAGAAACAATCTTCAAAAAAAGTCATCACCCAAACCATTAGTTAAAAAAATTTGTGGCGCTACAAATGTGAATAGCCTTTGCTTGTAATCATCAGTTCAGGTATCACTTGAGAGAAAGTAGATTTCTGCTGCTTGAAAACCACTGGGGAAGAAGGGAGACCTTGTGTCACATTTGGTAGCTTGTTAACTTTTTATTTAAAGAGTGAAAATAGTATAGCAAAGTCTTCATACTATCTTCCCTTCCCCCCCTCCTTAAATGGTGTGCATGAAATCATCAAACCTGGCTAATTAAAACCAGATGACGTGGTGAAGAGTATTGACTCTGCCATGGACTAAAAGGTACATCCTAAAGAATGAACAAATCTGTCTTGAAAGAAGCGCAGCCAGAGGACTCGTTAGAAGCCAGGATGAGGAGACATGGTTGACAGAGTTTGGGCATTTGGTTAGGAAGATGATCCTTGGAAGATGACATCATGCTTGGAAAAATGGAGGGTCAGAGAAGAAAAGGAAGACCTTCAAGGAGATGGATTGACGCACCGACTGCAGCAGTGTAGCACAGCAGGGATTGTGAGGATGGCACCAAATTGGACAGGATTTCCTCTGTTATAAACAGGGTCACTGTGAGTCAGAGCAGATGCTGTGGCTTTATTTTCCTAAGTACACTATGCTGTTATTTTTTTACATGTTGCTGATTTCAATGTCTGTTATTTTTGTTTTGGTTAGTTTTGGAATTGGGGTGGTGGGTTTTTTAGTTTTTTGAGGTTTGGGTTTCTTTGGTGGTAGGGTTTTGTTTTTTTATTGTTGGATTTAATGTTAAGTACTTTTTGATCTACATCTTGGTGCTTTTTAATGCACAAGTTTGGTTGCCAGCTGCAGACCCTCACCAGCCTACCCTGGAGTTACTCCAAAACAGTGCCCCCTGTTGACAGAATTCCTTTCTCCAGTGAAGCCGAATTCTGCTTTCTCCAATGTAGAAAGAAGTAATTTGTTTTAGACTCACTGGACAGCAGGCCCTGGCTCAGGAAATGTACAAGTTTGTGCACACTGCTTCAGTTAATCCTGCTGTCAATCTAGCCAGCCACTGTGACCGATTCATTTGAATCCCTCACGTATTTGATGCCATGGAGACCTGGGCCCATAGAGATCACACGTGTTTTGAATGTACCCACAATGTCCTCCTGCCTGGCTTCATGTCCGTTGCACCTCAGGACCCAACTACGGGTAAGCAGTGACCCCTGCTCACTGCAGGACCAGCCTGTGTTCAGAAGACAACACCCCTGTGCTCAGCCCTCCTCCTGACTTTTCACCTATTTTTTTTGTACCAGGAACTTGAAGGCCTGCAGGGAACTCCATTGCTCTCAGGCTATGCACTGCTTGAGGGCAAATGCATGGTTTCATTTGTTTATTTTTTAGTTACTGGGGTGCTATAAAAATCAATCCAAGATTCTGTGACCAGATTTATATCTGTATTATACAAATATGACCCAAACTAACATTTTCAGTCTTAAATAAAGAATTCACTTCTGGAAATGCCATGAAACATTTATGTTGCATTCATAGGCATGCTATATAAGAACTTTTTTTAAATATAATTGAGTCATTTTCACCTATTATCAGTGTGTATACTTTATGGATATGCAATTTGTGAAAAGCTTAATTCTTTTTTTGTTAACTCTGTAACTTGTGGCCGCTGTGAAGCTGAGCACTGTGACACTGATGTGTCAAATGCGATAATGTTTACCCATGGTGGACAGTGTTTGGTGGTGCTCCCTGTTTAAAACAAGCTTGGAAGCAAGAGTGGCATCCACTTCCTTAAATAGCTTGCTTCCGGAAACCCTGTGAACCTGGAGAAAGGATGAATGTCATGCAAGGGTCAAGGACTTTCATTCATAGGGTCGCCATGAGTTGCCTGCGACTCAACGACACTTAACAACAACAACAACTAGCATTAACAACTAAGACTCAGTACTTATTGTTGTTGATTGCCTTCAAGTTGAGCACGACTTACAGAAACCTTAAGAACAAAAGGTCAGAAGCCCCTCTATAACTATCAACATTAATCAAAGTTCATAGATTTTCTGGAGGCATGTTATTTAGGAAGTGGATGCCATTGCTGCTTCCAAACCTGCCATAGTGTATTATATTCCATTTAGTTGCCTCTGATGTATAGCGACCTGTGTACAGCAGCTCTAAACCCTTCCCTGTCCTGAGCCAGACTCACTAACTCTGACACACCAACCTGCATTGCGCCATTTACTGTATCAATCCATCTCATCCTGGGTCTTCCTCTCCTGTGCTGTCTCTCCACCCTTCCGAGCATGATGTTCTTCTTCAAGGACCAGTCTCTCTTGGCCATGTGCCCAAAGTAAGTGAAGCAGAACATCAAAATCCTAGCCTCCAGGGGACTTGGTTTCATCCTCTCCAAGACAACTATTTGTTTTCTTGGCAGTCAATGGTATGTTCAAGACTGTTCTCAAACACCACAACTCAAAGACATCTATTCTTCTGTGGCTAACCTTGAGGAAAATGGGAATCTCAGAACACTTGATCATGCTTATACAAAATCTATGCTTGGACCAAGAAGCAATCCTCAGAACAGAGCAAGGAGACACTGTGTGGTTCAAGGAAAGGAGTGCATCAGAAATGCATTCTGTCCCCGTACCTTTTCAATTTGTATGCAGAACAGATCATTCAGGAAGCAGGGCTTTATGAGGAGGAGTGTGGCATCAAGATTGGAGGAAGACTCATTAACAGCCTACGATATGCAGATGACACAACCCTGCTTGCTGGAACTGAAGAAGACCTGAAGCGCTTACTGCAGAAGGTCAAAAACTTCAATATGGATTGAAGTTCAACATCAAAAAGACAAAGATTCTCACCCCTGGGCCAACTGACAGCACCATATTAGATGGAGAAGAGGTTGTTAGCAATTGCAGTTTGCTCAGCTACACAATCAAGTCATAGCATCAGCTGTCAGGAAATCAAAAGATGAATTGCATTAGGAAAATAGACCTTTCCAGAGTGCTGAAGAACAGCAATGTCAGTCTAGATACAAAGGTGTGCCTAATCCTGGCCGTGGTCTTTTCATTAAGATTCACTACTAGTTTGATTTATTGTTTGTTTTTTTTTTTAAATTGTAAACATGTCATCTATAAAAGTATTTAAGAAAACAAAAACTTTTATAATAGTTCACTAGAAAGTGCAAGAATTTGCTCTGTACTTTTTATGCTGTCTCTTCTAGTGTAACTCTTTTATTCCTGATTCTAAATAGCATTTAGCCCAGTAGTTTTCTCATCACAGGAAACTCCAAAGAATGTCTCACAGGAAAGACCAAACAGACTCTTTGGATGTACCTCGGCAGATTTCTAAATTAGCTAATATACTGGGTAGAAAATTGGATAGTGGTATAATTGGAAAGGTGGTTGATCATTGCAAAACCATCTGTTGCTAAACTACTTTTTGGTGACTCTCAGATGGCTAATCCTATTGTCAGGTGGGTCACCATGAATGTCTTCACTTACTAAGTACCTTTGGAGCCCACATGATGGTTGGAGGACTATACAGCTTTAAATTATCAAATTAATTCTTTCTGTACAAGTTAGCTGGGGGAAATGTAGCTGGGGAAGGTGGCTTGTGTGTCCAAAGTGGGGCAGAAAGAGTTCTAATTAGCTATATACAGTTGGAATTTCATTCCTCTCAAAGTATAAACACAGTTAAAAATATAAAATTCTTCATTCTTAGTTTATAAAAGTCTTACATGTGAAGCACTGTGTATATGAACTTTGTAAGCAAACTAACAAAAAAAATGAAAAATATCATGACTTTAAAAAGAAAAAGTCTCACAAAAGTATTGTTTGGTTATGGAGTGCTTTTCTGGGTATTAAGTAAGTCAGTCGCTTAGCCATACCAGTAGGTTGTGCAGTGTGCAGTGAAGTGCTGTTCCCATTCCTTAAAGGAATTACCTGCCACTGGGTGTCCAGCTTACTATCTGAAAAGACAAGGTACAGCTTATTTCCATGAATCCAAGGTTCCTCTGCAGAGAGCACCTAAGGTTTTGAAACATGATTTTAAATTGAGGTCATACACAAGACAGGACGAAAAATTTTTATTGAATTAAATATATAAGAGGTAGAAAGAAAATAGAGGACTACAGTGTTATAGTGCAATATATGTTGGGCTTCTTACTGAAAGGTTATCATAGACATGGAAATGCTAAACACAGGCCATTTTAAAATTCTAGGTACTACCTGGAGTAATTCATTATGACAGTGTTGAGTTTCTTTTTAAGAGTCATTCTATTAGTGTCTCTTATCCTTTAAAAGAAAATTCTGGTTTAAGGACTTGCAGCATGGTCTTTAGTTCAAGCTCCCCTAATACTGAGTTTTCAAGACTTTCATAAATAATAAGTTCTACAGTAATTATTTTGTTCATAATAATCCATTACATGTATAGAGTAACCATTTAGTATGTGCAGTGCTCTGCAATATTCAAGTGTAAAACAGGCGTGGATGTCCTTAAAGAATTTTTGGTTCAATGTAATCAAATATATCTATTGTCGTTGTTGTTGATTGCCTTCGAGTCAAGCACAATTCATAGTGACCCTTTGAACAAAAGGCCTAAAGCCTTTCTATAGCTATTGGCATTTATCAAAATTCATAGTTTCTGGAGGCATGTTGTTCACAAAATAGATGCCACTCCTGCTTAAAAACAAATACGTCTACAGAATACCAAAAACCAAACCAAATCCGTTGCCATAAAATTGACTCAACAACTCTGTAACACAAAGTAGAATGTCTACATAATGTTTCCAAAATTGTAATTATGACAGTTTAAAAGCTAAGGTGTATCAGACTCAAGGCTTGAAATTTTCATTTGCTTTCTGTACATCTGAAAACTAGTCATCACATAAGGAATATAAAAGAAGAATTGATGCCTATGAATGAAGATATTGGCAAAGAATATTGACTGTACCATGGACTACACAAATAGATCTATCTGGAAGAAAGTGCAGCCAGGGTGCTCCTTAGAAGCAAGGGTAGTGAAACTTTCCCTCATCTTTGGGCATGTTGTCAAAATGGTCTAGTCCTTAGAGACATCATGCTGGGAAAAGTATGTTGTTGCTGTTGTTGTGTGTCATCCAGTTGGAGCCAACCCATAGCCGACCCTCCAGCGAATTTCCAGAGGCAGTAAATCACACAAGAGGAGAATGCCCATCTTTCTTCCATGGAACAGCTGGTGGATTCTGCATGCCATTGACTTAGCTGTGTGGCTCCTTAGCTAACTGAGGCCACAGTGAAAGAGAAGATCTTCATGGAGATGTATTGACACAGTAACTGATACAACACACCAGTAGCCTTACATATGGCAAAGGTGATGAAAACAATACGTGAAGAGAGTAAGGTTTCACTCTGTGCAGAGAGTCTCACAGTCCGAGTTGACACGCTGGCACCTAATGAAAGCAACCTTTACTAAATTAACTGTCACATCCTATTGTGGCGTTATTGATGGAGTCAATTCACTATCCTTTTGGTTAGCACTTAACCACTGCACCAGTAGGGCTCTGTGAAATACTGTAATTACATTTATTCTTGACAATTTGTTGATGGGAGCTCTTGTGGCCTGGTACTAAGAAGCTGCACTGCAATCCCGAAGGCATGCAGTTTGAATCCACCAGGTAACTCTGGGAGGGAAGGATGGGCAAATCTTTTCCCATTCATTTAACTGCCTATGAAAATCCACTGGAGGGTCAACCATGGTCTCGACAATATACAACAACAATAACAACATCATTATATTCTTTCTGGCCTGATGAATATGAATGGAAATTCCAAAGTTTTTGTTTCTTGTATTTTTGTTGTTGTTCGCTTCTGTTTTATTTTGCATTCTTAGTCTTTAGGTAAAGCATCCTGCTTAAACTAATTTTCCTCTTGATCCCAGTCTCCACTTGAGTCCCTTCAGTTTTCACCTTCCATGCAAAGGACACAAACTTGATTGCTGCAAATGAGGAGGACCAGAAGCACTTGGTGCAGAGGACTGTGGACTGCAGCCTTCAATATAGATACATCTCAACATCGAGAAATCAAAAATCCTCACTAATGGACCAATAGGTAGCATCATGATAGATGGAGAAAAGACTGAAATTGTCAACTATTTCATCTTACTTGGATTCACAGTCAGCATACTCCGTACCAGCAGTCAGGATATCAAGAGATGTATAGCACTGGAAAAGTCTTTTATCAGGGATCTCTCCAAAGTATTGAAGAGCATTGATGTCAATTTAAAGATTAAGGTGCACCTGATTCAAGTGACAGTCTTTCCAGTCACTTGCTATACTTCTGAAAACTGGACAGTGAATAAGAATGACAGGAGGAAAATTGATGTATTTGAATCATGGCATTGGAGAAGAGTGCTGGATACCCCATGGACTGCCAAATGAACAGATAAATATATCATGGAGAAAGTGCCACTAAAATATTCTTTGGAGGCAAAGATGATGAAGCTTCATGTCACATGTTTTGGACATGTTGTTAGGAGAGATTCTTCTTCGGAAGGAGTCTTTATGTTTAGAAAGGTGGGGTCAGTGAAGGACAAGACCCTCAATGAGATTGATACAGTGTCTGAAGCAATGGACTCAGATATGCCAAGGATGATAGCATGACACAGGATAGAGCACGGTCCAGATCTGTTGTTTATAAGGTCTCTATGAGTGCTGCTCAACTCGACAGCTCTTAACAATGGTAACCTCTCCTATGTATCAGGGACTCGACACTTCTGGGACTAGGGGAAAGTGGCGATAAATAGGGAACTCAGATCTTTAAAACATCTCTGTGCTAGACCACTGTTTGTACAAAGCCGCTGCTAAGCATAGCAGCTTTTCTAGTTGGTTACTATAGAGACCATCGACATTAGATGGAGTCATTCTTGGCAGATGCTAGGCAAGTAGACTTTATGAGATGAAGGCCTTGAAAACACGTTTAGAAAACGCAAATGCTAGAAAAGAGAGGAAAGCCTTCATAGAGGAGCTTAGAGGTGATTAATTTTTAGATTTTGGGTTCTTCCAAGACAGATTTGTTTGTCTTTTTGGCAGAATTTGTGCCTGCTAAGACTTTGAATATAGCATACAAGATTCCACCTTCTTGCATCCCTTGTGATTGCACAGTGATTTTTTTAAATTACAGCTTTATTGAAGTATAATTAACAAAACATGTAATTAACCCATTTGAAATATACAATTCTTAAATTTTCACCTTCATCAAAGTATTCTTCAAAACTAGAATGTACAATCAGTGGTTTTCCAGATATTCGCCAAATTATATAATCATAACCATATCAATCGTAGAATATTT
The DNA here is from genome assembly GCF_000299155.1 of Elephantulus edwardii. Taxonomy (NCBI): domain Eukaryota; kingdom Metazoa; phylum Chordata; class Mammalia; order Macroscelidea; family Macroscelididae; genus Elephantulus; species Elephantulus edwardii. The sequence continues at coordinate 13,501,365 of NW_006399752.1, forward strand.
TATCTTGTGAAAAATAAAACAATCCTGTGCCATTTATCTGTCATCCCAACCATGTCACTATGACTCCTAAGTCCCCATACTCCTAGTATTAATCAATGACTGATTTATTTTCTGTTTCTATGTGGTTACCTGTTCTAGATATTTCACATAAATGGAATAATTTGTGAACTTTTATGACTGGCTTATTTTAATTGTTGTTGTCATTGTTATGTGCTATTGAGTCTCCTGAAACTTACAGCGACCCTATGTACATTACCTCTGGAAGAGGCCCTATCCTCAGCCAATTTTGTCTTCTCTGACAAACCTAATCTCATTGCTCCGTCACTGAGCCCATCCATCTCATCCTGAGTCTTCCTCTCCTGCGCTGTCTCTCTGCCTTTCCAAGCATGATGTCTCTCTCAAAGGACTGATCTCTCCTGGCCGGGAGAGTATGTGAGCCGGAGTCTCAAAATCCTTGCCTCCATGGAGCAAACTGGTCTCACCCTCTGCCAGACAGACCTTTTTGTTCTCCTGGCAGTCCATGGTTTGCTCAATACTCTTCTCCAGCACCACAGCTCAAAGGCATCGATCCTTCTTCTATCATCCTTAGTCATTGTCCAGCTTCCTGATGTATAGTAAGTAATTGCAAAGACCATGGCCTGGATCTGGTACACCTTAGTCCCCAGATTGACATCGTTGCTCTTCAGTATTTTAGAGAGGTCCTTGACTGCAAACTTTCCCAATGCAGTTCATCTTTTGATTTCTTGACTGCCAGTGCAGAGTATTGATTGTCGGACCAAGCAAGCTAAAGTTATAAACAATCTCAGTCTCTTCTCCATCCATCACGAAGTTTCCAATTGGCCCAGTGGTGAGAATCTGTTTTCTTGATGTTGTCCATATTGAAGTCTACAGTTCTTGACCTTCTGCAGCAAACACCTTATGTCCTCTCCAGTTTCAGCAAGCAAGGTTTGTGTCATCCGCATAATGTAGTTTGCTGATGGATCTTCCCCTAATCCTGTTGCCACATTCCTCCTTATAAAGTCCAGCTTCCTGAATGATCTGTTCTGCATATATATTTAAAAGGTATGGCAATAGGATATATCCTTGACACACACCTTTCCTGATCCTGAACCATATAGCATTTCCCTGCTCTGTGTGGGCTACTGCTTCCTGGTCTAAGTATAGATTTTGCATGAGCACAATTAAGTGTTCTGGGATTCCCATTCTCCTCAAGGTAAGCCACAATTTGTTGTGTCCCACATAGTCAAATGCCTTTGCACAGTCAATGAAATAAAGATAGACATTCCTCTGATACTCTCTACTTTCAGCCAAGATCCATCTAGCATTGGCTGTGATGTCCCTAGTGGCACAGCCTCTTCTAAATCCAGCCTGCCCATCTGGCAGTTCTCTGCTAATGTAGTGTTCCAGTCCATTCTGGATAATCCTCAGCAGGATCTTGTTGCATGTGATATTAGCGACAGCATTCAATAATTTCCATACTCTGTTGGATAACCTTTTTTTTTAATGGGAATAAATAGAACTATTGCGAAGAACTGGGAAGTGGGAGTTCAAAAGGGGGAGTCACCACCACCTGGGTTAAGTGTCAGATCTTTACCAGAGTGAGGCTGCTCACTCCCGAGTACCCATATCAGACAGGGCAGGGCTGCCATGCCCAAGGGTGTATTGATGTCTCTAGGGTGGAGTTACATACCACTCTGATGGACTAATAGAATGGGGCACCTAGAACCAGGAAAGCAACTCTGACATCTCTGTGAGCCTGGAGGGTAGGGCTCAAGCCTGGAGCCTAGAATCCAGAGTGATCGATACATCACAAAGTATTGATCAGATAATATCAGAGAACACAGTATTATTATTTTGAGGCCTTGAGACCTAACCTACAGTTAGGCTTTGGACTTTTCTGTAACTCAGAGTTCTTTTGCCACACTACACTAAAAGCATTACATCTTAGTCTTTTTTGGTCACATGTATAACATTTACTTTTAAAGCCTCACCAGAAGTATATTTACTATCCACACTTGTAACTTTCTGTTACTGATGCCATGTGTATTCTTTGAGATGACAGAGACTTTATGTCTCTTTCCTCATTTTCTTATGAACCCTCATTAGAATTTCCCTTGACATCTATAATTCTAACAATCTCCTCAAAGCAACTAGACTTTTACTAGTAGGCACTTTAAAACTCTTGCATTACCTCATTCCAAAACCACTTCCACATTGTAGGTATTTATTAGGGCAACACTCCTATTTCATCATATCAAATTCAGCCTCACTAGACATAATGCTGGTATTTCAGAAATAATGTCATAAATTTCCTTGATTTAAGAGGCAATAATCGCAGTTCCAGGTGCTGGCTCAAGGGAAAAACTTGGCTCTGGAAGAAGGTCCATTATTTGTTTGATCATCTTCTAGGCATTCATGTGACTTGGAATCTTTTTCCCCAATCCATTCTTATTTTGTTTTTCCCAGAATCGAGATCTTTTATTTTTCTGATTTCTGCTGTAAACTGCTATTAATAAAAATAAAAATAAAAAAGACACCAAACAGAAAACAATCAAAACCACAAAAAGGTGTTAAAATAGGCAGTCTCTGTCCATCATTGAAGCATCAGCTGCTTGAGGTTGTCGTGAAGAAGCGTATCCTTCACGTCACGGAAAACTAGGTGGATGTTCTCCATGTTGATGGCTGTGGTGAAGTGGTACTACGAGGGCTTCTGCTGCTGGTCCCGGCGTTTGTTCCGGAAACAGTCCACCAGGAATTCTGGAGAACAACCACTTGGCCAACTGACTGGAAGAGATCGATATTTGTTCCTATCCCAAAGAAAGGTGACCCAACAGAATGTGGAAACTACAGAACAATCTCACTGATTTCACATGCAAGCAAGATTTTACTGAAGATTATCCAAAAACGACTGGAACAGCACATCAACAGAGAACTGGCAGAAGTCCAGGCTGGGTCTAGAAGGGGTCGTGGTACTAGAGATATTGTAGCTGATGTTAGATGGATCTTGGCTGAAAGCAGGGAATACCAGAGGAATGTCTATCTGTGTTTCATTGACTATGCAAAGGCATTTGACTGTGTAGATCATAACAAACTATGGCTGACTCTGAGAAGAATGGGAATCCCAGAACACTTGATCGTGCTAATGCGAAACCTATACTTGGACCAGGAGGCAGTCGTCAGAACAGAGCAAGGGAACACTGCATGGTTCAGAATTGGGAAGGGCGTACGCCAGGGATGCATCCTATCTCCATACCTTTTCAACCTATATGCAGAACAGATTATCCGGGAGGCTGGGCTCTATGAGGAGAAATGTGGGGTCAAGATTGGTGGACGATTTATCAACAATCTGCGTTATGCGGATGACACAACCCTGCTTGCTGAAACTGAAGAGGACCTGAAGCGCCTGCTGCAGAGTGTCAAGGACTGCAGCCTACAATATGGATTGAGGCTCAATGTCAAGAAGACAAAGATTCTCACCACTGGACCAATTGGCAGCATCAGGATGGATGGTGAAGAGATTGAGATTGTACACAGCTTTAGTTTGCTTGGCTCCATAGTCAACAGTCTTGGCACCAGCAGCCAGGAATTTAAAAGGCTCAATGCCATGGGAAAGTCTGCTGTTAGGGACCTCTCCAAAGTACTGAAGAGCAGTGGTGTCTCTATGGAGACTAAGGTGTGTATGATACAGGCTATGGTCTTCGCAATTACTTGTTATACATCAGAGAGTTGGACAGTGACCAAGGAGGATCGAAGGAGGGTGCTTGGGAGGGTGGAGGGACAGTGCAGGAGAGGAAGGCCCTCTATGAGGTGGATTGATTCAGTGACTGGAATAATTGGGATGGGAGTGTCAGAGACAGTGCGATTGGCACAGGACAGAGTGGAGTTTAGGGCTGTTGTACATAGGGTCGCTATGAGTCACAAGCGACTCGACGGCACATAACAACAACAACAACATGCTTATTTAATCTCTCAAAAGCTATTGATTTGAAATATATTCTTGTTGTTGGATGCCATCAGGTAGACTATGACTCCTAGTGACCCTGTGGACAACGAATCTGAACTTTGGCCTATCCTGCACCATTCTGACCATCTCTGATGTTCTGTAGACTTTTGTTAGGGTCACTATGTTGAGAACCTTATTACTATCTTGTTGAGAATCTTCTTTTCTTTCTCCACCTTTTCCAACTTGATGTCTTTTCCCAAAGACTGAGTCCTCCTGTTAACATGCCCAAAGGATAAAAGATGAAGTTTCATCATCCTCGCCTCTAAGGAGCATCTTGGTTGCACTTCATCCAAAACAGGGTTATTTGTTCTTTTGGCAGTCTATCAGATACTTAGTACTCTTTTCCAATACTGCTTTTCAAAGGCATTGATTCTTTTTCTCTTCTCCTTATTCATTGCCCATCTTTCAGGTGTACAGGAAGTAACTGAAAAGCCCGTGGCTTGAATCAAGTACACCTTAGTCTTGAAACTGATATCCTTGCTCTTTAGCTCTTTGGAGAGGTCCTTGACAGCAGACTTCCCCAGTGCAATGTGTTTTTTTATTTCTGTGTGTGTGTGTATGTGTGTGTGTGTGTGTGTGTGTGTGTGTTTATTTCTTGTTTGCTTTACCATGGGTTCATGGTAGATCCAAGTAAAATTAAATAGTTGACAACTTAAGTTTCTTATCTATCCATCATGATGTTACATGTTGGTCTACTGGTGAGGGGTTTTGGTTTTGGTTTTTTTATTTTGAGAGGTAATCTGTATTGAAGGCTATATTAAAAATACTCAATCTTTCTCACTAACGTAACAAAGACAGCCTCTCAAATGGGTTTATAGCCACAGACCTGTAGAATTTACAGTATTTATTTTGGAGGAGCATAATACAGTCCATAACAACTTCCATGAACCTATATTTTTATTTCTTTTTGTATATACTTGGAAGTGGAATTTCTGCATGACATGGTAACTTCTATTGTGAAGCTATCAGACCCTTTCCAATGTATAAAAGTTTCAATTTCAGACATTTTTTTGTTTTTGTTTTTGTTTTTTATTTTAGCATCTAGTAGGCCTAATGGGTAAGGAATTGTGCTGTTATCCCAAAGGCAGTAAGTTCAAATCTGCTAGCTGCTCTCATAGAGAAAATAGGCAGTCTCCTCCCCTAAGATTTACTGACTCTGAAAACCCATTGGAGAATCAGCTATGAGTTAGTTCCAAAGAGTTTTATTGAGTTGAGTACATACAAAGGGTTATCTCATGGTGATTCTGATTGGCATTTCTCTGATGGCTGGTGATGTTGAGCATCTTTTGTTCATCCTCTTTGGAAAAATATCTTTTTCAAATCTTTTTCCCATTTTACAACTGCCTTTTTATCAGTGATTTGTATGGTTTCTTCAAGTCTCTTGTCAGTATAACTTAATTTCTGACTCATAGTCATAAGATTGAATAGAATTGCCCATAGGGTTTCCAAACCTATAAATCTTTATGGAAGCTGTCTTACCTTTCCCTCCTCAGGGTGGGTAATGGGTTTGAAGCTCTAATCTTTTGGTTTATTGGGACATTTTGGCACTGTATTTGGTGTATTGGGTACAGCTGTATCGGGCTAGATTGCCACCAGAGAGCCTTGATGTGTAAAAATCTTCTGCCTATTCTGTGTATTATCTTTTCACTTTATTGTTGTGGTGTCTCTTGCAGCACAAAAGATTTCAATATTGATGAAGTGCAGTTTATGTATTTTATCTTTTTTTTGTTGTTAGCTTTTGGTGGCAAATACTAAAATCACCACTTAATTAAAAATCATAAAGACTTATGCTGCTTATTTTTTTTCTTCTGAGAGTTTTATAATCTTATGATACCTTATTATATTTTTTTTTCAGTGTAAACGGAATTTTTTAAAGTAATGTAAAGTGGAATACAAATTCATTGTTTGGCATGTAGATGTCTAATGATCCCAGCACCATTTGTTAAAATGATTATTCTTTCACTATTGAATTCTAAAAAAAGGAACATAAATATATGGTTTTATTCTGACCTTTCAATTTTGTTCCATTGTTCCTTACACCTTTACAACATTGTCTTGCTTACTGTACTTTTGTGCTAAGTTTTTCTTAAATCAGGAAGTATGTATGTGAATGATCTGTTCTTTTTCAAGATCGGTTTGCTCTTCAGGAGCCTTTGTGATTCCATATGAGTTTGAACATTGGCTTTCCTTTTCTGAGGGAGAGAAAAAGTTGTAATTTTTATGAGGATGATACTGGAATCTATAAACCACAGTAGGTAATATTAATATCTTAACATTTTTAAGTCTTCCAAAACAAGAACTCGGATGTCTTTCCATTAATTTGATCCTCCCCCCTTAATGGTGTTTTTTAGCTTTCCTTGTGTAAGCTTTTTTATTTCATTGGTAAGAAAACACATAGGTCTCTCTGGGAGAGGGTGAAACCAAGTTTCTCCTTGGAGGCTAGGATTTTGAAGCTCTGTCTCTCATACTTTGGGCATGTGGCCAGGAGGGACCAGTCCTTGGAGAAGGATATCATGCTCAAAAGGATGGAAGGACAGAGCAGTAGAAGACCCTGCATGAGATGGATTGACACAGTAACTGGGGGAATGGGGGTCGGTGTGTCAGAGTTGGTGGGACTAGCTCAGAACAGGGTAGGCTTCAGAGCGATCGTGCATAGAGTTGTTATGAGTCACAGATGACTCGACGGCAAATAACAATAATGACATTTTTTTCTATTTCCTGTTTCATTCCCCTCTGCTCTAATCTTTATGATTTCCTTTCTTTTGGTACACTTAGACTTAGTTTGTACTTCTATTTCTACTTCCTCAATACATAAATATAGTTTACTGATTTAAGAATCTTTATAAGTGTTTACAGATGTTGTTGTTGTTGTTGTTGTTTTTATGTGCTGTTGAGTCACCTGCAACTCATAGTAACCCTATGTACAACAGCCTTAAACCCTGCTGCTGCTGTTGTTGTTGTTATTGTTGTTAGGTGCCGTCGAGTTGTAGATGACTTATAGTGACCCTATGGATGAAAGGCCTGAGCACTGTTCATAGAGTTTTGGAGGCAAGCCATTTTGGAAGTGGATGCCACTCCTGCTTTCAGGCTTGTTTTAATCAGGCATCTCCACCAAACACTGTCCACCACGGGTAACCATTATCACATTTGGCACATCAGTGTCACAGAGTTTAGTATCACAGCAACCACAAGTTACTTCTGTACAGCAACGCACAGACCAGTGCTAAACCGCCTAGAAGAATGTTTCACAAAAAAACAATTCGAACCAGGCCTGAGGGCTGCAGATTAAAATCACCCACCTTCGGCTTGGTAGCATAGCTTTCTGTCCACTAAGCCAATGGAGCCCTCTTTATGTTGTCATTGTTATTGTTGTTAGGTGCCATCAAGTCATAGATGACTCACAGTGAGCCTGTGAACAAAAGGCCTGAGCACTGTACATAGAGTTTTCAGAGGCAAGCCATTTCGGAAGTGGATGCCACTCCTGCTTCCAGGCTTGTTTTAATCATGGAGCTCCACCAAACTACTGCCCACCATACTCTATACTGTGTCAATCTTACTGTCTGATGTACCTACCCTCATTACCCCAGTCAGTGAATTAGTGACTGGTTTACAGTTTGTTGTTGTTGTTGTAGTTATGTGCTGTCAAGTCTCCTTCAACTCAAAGCAACCCTATGTACAACAGCCTAAGCCTTGTTCTATCCTGTGCCAATCTTATTGTCTCTGACCCACCACCCCCATTATCCCAGTCACTGAATCAATCCATCTCATTGAGGGCCTTCCTCTCTTGTGCTGTCCCTCCACCCTCTCAAACATGAAGTCCCTCTCCAAGGCCCTGCCTTGCAACATGTCCAAAGTATTTTGACTTTGATTTATAGATTGTTGTTGTTGTTATGTGCCGTCGAGTCGTTTCCGACTCATAGCAACCCAATGCACAACAGCCCTAAACCCTGCTCTATCCTGGGCCAACCGCACCGCCTCTGACACACCCA
>NW_006399752.1:13511881-13521155 GCF_000299155.1 Elephantulus edwardii
CTTCTTCTTTGGCTCTGGTTGTTGGTGCATATATCTGAATGATAGTGGTATTCACTGGGCTTCCTTGTAAGCGTATGGATATAATCCTGTCACTCACGGTGTTGTACTTCAAGATGGATCTAAAAATTACTTTTTTTACTATAAAGGCAGCCCCATTTTTCCTTGTCTTTTCATCTCCAGAGTAATATATCATATGGTCATCTGACTCAAAATGCCCCATCCCAGTCCATCTCATCTCTCCGATGCCTAATGTAAAAACATGTGTGAATATACATATGTAAAGATGAAATTGGAGGCTGAAGCGTAAGTGTTTGCAGATTTGGGTCTTTGCTCTGTTGATGAGTTTAATAGTCTCTTGTACATCTTTTATCTTAACATTATCTTTATAAGAACAAAAGTTCTTAATTTTGTTGAAAACAAACCTATCAAATTTTACTTTATGGACTTGGCTTTTTTTGTGATATGTGAAACATGCTAAAACCAGAGTTCTTTTTAACTCTTCACCACTCACTGTATTTCAGTTTTTCCCGAGTAGGGGTAAGTTGAGATTACTGTAGGTAAGTGACCAGACACACACACATACAGAGGCATTTGAAGGGGGGAAAAAAAGTGAAGAAGATTTATTAGGGCAAAAAAATTGAGGCATAAGTGGAGAGAGGTAGGCCATACAAAAGAGTTAACGTGAAACAGAAGGATACCAGAAGGAAAAAGGGAGGACACCACTGGAAAGACAAGGATGGAGCCACACCTTTTGTTATGGTGCCGCCAAGGAGAAAGATTCCCTCAGTGCTGTGGTGGTGGTTGTTACGTGCTTGAAGTCTCCTGCAACTCACAGCAATCCTATGAACAATACCTCTGAACTCTGCCCTACCCTGAGCAAATCTCACTGTCTCTGACACCTCCATTGTCACAGTCCTGTGTCAATTCATATCATCAAGGGTCTTCCTCTCCTCTGCTGTCCCTCTACCCTTTCAAGCATGATTTCCTTCTCCAAGGACTGATCCCACCTGGAAATATCCCCAAAGTGTGTGAGATTGAATTTTAAAATCTTTGCCTCCAAGGAGCAGCCTAATAATTTCACTCTCTCCAGGATGGACCTGTTTGTTCTCTTGGCAGTCCATGGTATGTTCAATACTCCTCCCCAGAACCACAACTCAAAGACGTGGATTACTCTTACCCCCTTGATAGACACTGCCTTTATTGCCTCCCAGTCTCATGAGGCTGTTCATAGCCTAGTCCTCCCTGCCTAGGGATTTGTGGAATTGGCTGTGGTTTGATTCCCTTTCATTCCTTGAGAAGGGTCAACTTCCTGGCTGTTGCTGTTATGTGCCATCCAGTCCCCCACAACTCATAGCAATCCTATAAACAATGGCTCTAATCCTGAGCCAGCCTCACCATCTCTGACACACTTGACCCCACTGCCACAATAACGGTGTCAATCCCCCTCATTTAGGGTTTTCCTCTTCTACACTGACCCTCTGTGATGCTAAGTATGATGTCCTTCTTCAAGGACTGGTCCCTCCTAGAAACATACCCAAAGTCCGTGAGATGGAGCCTCAAAATCCCTAGAATAACACTGAGTTTAGTGAGTGGATGGTGTGTCTGTGTGTGTAGGAAAGACTTAATGGAATAATGGAAACTTGAAAAGCCCGGATAATAATAAACATAGATCAATTGTTGTTAGGTGCCATGAAGTTGAATATGACTGATAGCAACCCTAGACCCTTTGCCCTATCCTGTGCCATCCTCATCAGTCCATCTCATTGGGCATCTTCCTCTCTTTTACTGACCCTCCATCTTTCCAAGCATAATGTCCTTTTCCAAGGAATAGCCTCACCTAGCTGCATATCTAAAGTATGGAGCTTCACCGTCTTTGCTTCCAAGGAGTCCTCTGGCTGCACTTTTTCCAAGACAGATAATAGTAACTGATTATATAAAATACAATATATATGAATGATTGTATGAAGCACAATCTAAGTGAAAGATTGTGTAAAACACAATTTACATTACGGGGGGGGGCAGGAATATGAAGGGCGGGGAATATTTGCCTCCAAGGAACAACCTGGTTTCACCCTTTCCAGGACAGACCTGTTTGTTCTCTTTTCATTCCCTGGTTATGTTTGGTACTCTTCTTCAGCACCACAACTCAAAGGCTTCAGTTCTTCTATGGAAGAATAATGGCTTTTTAGTAATTTTCCAGATCTCAGATGCACAGCAAGCAGTTGAGACTGTGGCCTGGAATCAGGCACACCTTAGTCTCTAGACTGATATCTTTGCTCTCTACCATGCTGGAGAGGCCCTTGAGGGCAAACTTTCCCAAAGCAACTCACCTTTTGATTTCCTGACTGCTAGTGCCAAGAGTATTGATTGTGGATCAGAGCAACATGAATTGTTAAAAACATCATTCTTTTCTCCATCTGTCATGTTGGTGCCAATTGACCCAGTGGTGAGGATCTTTGTTTTCTGGATTTTGAGATGCATTTGATATTGAAGACTGCAGTCTTTGACCTTCTACAGCAGATGCTTCAATTCTTCCTCAGTTTCAGTAAACAGGATTTTGTCATCTGCATAACACAGATTGTTGATGCCACATTCTTCTTCATAAAATCCAGCCTCCTGAATGATCTGCATATAGAATGAAATGTTATGGAGAAAAGACACATCCCTGAAACACACCATTTTTTTACTTTGAACCATGTTCACAATAAACGAACAACAATAAAACAAACCCAAATGAGGGAAGAGTAAGTGTTCCCTTGTTCTGTTCAGACAACAGCTTCCTGGTCTAGGTCTAGGTTTCACATGAGCACAATGAAGTGTTCTGGGATTCTTGTTCTTCTCAATGTTAGTCATAATTTGCTGTGATCTACACAGTCAAATGCCTTTGCACTGTTGATAAAATACAAATAGATATTCTTCTGGTACTCTGTTTTTAGCCACGATCCATCTGACATTGACAGTTTTATCCCTAGTTCAACCTGTTCTAAACCCGACTTAAGTTTCTGGCAGTTTTCTGTCAATGTACTATTTTAGTTGTTTCCAGATAATCTTCAGCAAGATTGTGCTTTTGTGTGATACCAGTTTCTACCAAAAGTGCTACCATCAAATTCCTTATCACCCAGTTAGTTCACACAATTGTCTTTATATTGCTTTCCTGTTTCCTGTGAGAGACCCAGCTTCCAGCCTTTTTTCTGTGAGAGTGAGAGAGACTAGTACCAATATTAGCACTTAATAGTATATAAGCAGTCTTTTCCAGGTTAAAAGTCATAGCAATTTTCTTCTACACTTTTTTCAGTTACTCATATTATGCCTGAGAAGATAGATCATTTTAGTTAATTCTTATATTAGAAGTGAGGTATAGATCAAGTTTTGTTGTTTAGTGGTATTTGGGGTGTTGTTTTTTTTTAGTCATGTTGTTGTTGTTGTTGTTATGTGTCGTCAGGTCACTTGTGACTCACAGCAACCCTATGTACAAGAGCCATAAACCCTGCTCTGTCCTGTGCCAACCTTATTGTCTCTGACAAACTTACCCCCATTACCCCAGTTACTGAATCAATCTATCTCATTGGGTGTCTTCCTCTCCTGTTCTGTCCCTCCACCTTTTCAAACATGATGTCCCACTCCAAGAACTAGTCCCTCCTTGTAACATGTCCAAAGTATATCAGACGAAACTTCAGAATCCTTGCCTCTAAGGATCAACATGTTTTCACCCTCTCCAGGATGAACCTGTTTGTTCTCCTAGCAGCCTATGGTATATTCAACACTCTTCTCCAGCACCACAACTCAAAGTCATCAATTCTCTATCATCCCTAGTCATTGTCCAGCTCTTTGACGCATAGCAAGCAATTGCTAAGACAATGGCCTGGATCACACACACCTTAGTCTCTAGACTGATATTGTTGCTCTTCAGTACTCTGGAGAAGTCCCTGGCAGCTGACTTTCCCAATGCAATTTGTCTCTTAATTTTCTGGCACCTAGTACCAAGAGTGTGGATTGTGGAGCCAACTAAACTAAAACTGTTGACAGTCTTAATCTCTTCACAATCTATAATGATGCTACCAATTGGCCCAGTGGTGAGAATCTTTGTTTTCTTGATGTTGACCTTCAATCCATATTGAAGGCTACAGTCCTTGACCTTCTACAGCAAATGCTTTAGATCATCCTCAGTTTCAGCAAGCAGGATTGTTTCATCTGCATAACACAGGTAGTTGAGGAATCTTCCTCCAATCCTGATGCCACATTCCTCCTCATACAGCCCAGCGTCTCAGATGATCTGTTCTGCATATAGATTGCAAAGGTATGGAAAGGATGCAGTTATTCTAATACTATCTGTTGGACAAATTAACCTTTCTCCATGAAATTTCCTATGCATTAGATTCTCTGTTATGAAGGAAGAGGTTCAAGCTGCATTGAAGGCATTGGCAAAAAATAAGATCAGTGGGGTACCAGTAAAAATGTTACAAATGACAGATGCAGCCCTGGGCATGCTCACCAGTATATGCTAGAAAATTTGGAGGACCTGGAAGAGGTCCATGTTTGTTTCCATTCCTAAGAATGGTGATCCAACCAAATATGGAAATGATCAAGCTATATTACTAACATCACATTAAAACAAAATACTGCTGAGGATCATTCAAAAACAGCTATAAGAGTACATAGACAATTGCCAGATGTTCAAGACGGACTTCGATGAGGCCATGGCACCAAATATACCATTGCTGATGTCAGATGGATCCTGGCTGAAAGCAAAGAATATCAAAGAATGTCTATTTGTGCTTTATTGACTGTGCAGAGGCATTTGACTGTGTGGATCATAACAAATTATGGCTAACATAGAAAAGAAGGGGAATTCCAGAACACTTAATCATGTTCATGCAAAACCTATTTCTAGACCATGATGCTATTTTCCAAACAAAACAACAGAACACTCTGTGGTTTAAAATTAGAAAAGATGTGCGTTAGCATTGTGTCCTTTCTCCATATGAAATCAGTCTGTATGCTGAGAAGCTGGAGTCTATGAAAAGAAATGTGACATCAAGAATGGAAGGCGACTTATTAACAACTTGCGTTAATACAGATAACACAACTTTGCTTGCTGAGTGTAAGGTGGATTTGAAGCACTAACCACAGAAGCTCAAACATGCAGCCTTCAATATGGATTGCTTCTCAATGTCAAGAAAACAGAATATCATGACAGAAGTAGAAAAGATTGAGACTGTCAATGACTTCGTCTTACTTGGATCCACAAAATACACTTGGCCCTAGCAGTCAGGAAATCAGAAGATGTATTGCACTGGGAAAATGTGTAGTCAGTTACCTCCAAGTTATTGAGGAGCAATGTTGTCACTTTGAGGACTAAGGTGTGCCCGATTCAGACCATGGGTTTTTCAGGCCCTTGTTAAGCATATGTGAGCTAGACAGTGACTAAGGATGACAGAAGAAGAGTTGATGTCTTTGACTTGTGTTAGAGAAGAGTGCTGAAGATCCCATGGGCTGCCAAGTGAACAGATATGTCTTGGAGAAGATAGCCAGAGGCAATGATGATGAAGCTTTGTCTCACATAATTTGGGCATGTTGCTAGGACAGGTTGTTTTTGGAGAGGGACATTATGCTTGGGAAGGGGGCGGAATGGTGAAGGTGAGGAAAACCCACAACTAGGTGGGTTGACACAGTCACTGCAGCAGAGGGCTTAAGTGTGTCGGAGATTGTGAGGTGGCACAGGATAGGACAGGGTTCAGATCTGATGTTCATAGGGTCACTATAAATCATACTTGACAACATATTAAAACAACAATATCTGTCCATGTGTTAACTAGTCCCATGATGAATTGTTTAGTTTAATAGGAAACCTCTATATTGGATCATGTTATTGCTATATACCATAGAGTTGGAACTGACCCATAGCTGACCTCCAGTGGGTTTTCAGAAGCAATATTGTTTGGGAGGAGACTGCCAATCCTTCCACAAAGCAGCTGGTGGCCTTGAACCTTCAGTACTTCAGAGCAGCCAATTAGGCCACCAGAGAATCTTCAATTTTATTCTTTGGTTTAGCTATTCTAGTTCCATGTGATGTTAAGGGTTTAATGTTCAAAATGGTTTTCCTAGCCATTGACTTTGACTTTGCCATGAGGGCAGGAGGGAATATACTAATAGAATGTTAGCCTATCCGTAGGAGATGGTTAAAATAGAATAAAATAGAGTTGATTGAGCAGTAGATTTATAGAATCTCACCCTCAGCAAAAAAAGCAGCAGGAGAATGTAGAGCGCCCTTGGACCCAGAGATTCTTGCACTAGCCAGACTGACAGGAGAGCAGCAGTGCCTATAGCAGAGAAGCAGAGTCCTGATACGAGACAGAGTTGACCTTGGAACTGCTACACCACCGAATCAGAGCTGAGAGACTTTGCCCAAGTTTGTTGGAAGATGGGGTGGGTGGAGTGGGGAAGACCCATACTTTGCTAAACTAAGAGTTTTTTAACACCGACCCAAAGTTCTGAGGCTGAAGGCTAGGTGCATGTGAGCACATTTCAGAAGCTGTCCTGACTGAGTGAGTGTATTTGCTGCCAACCCGAATTACAGCCTTTTGACTTCCTCAATATGGTTCTGTTTGGTCTTTGAGGTATCTCAACAAATCTTAGAACAAGCAGAGCAGTAAAATTGGTGTTGGAATTAGTAGAAGGAGGTGTGGGAACATGTAGAACATGTCTGACCACATGGGAATTCGTTCTGTGTGTGGATGTCATTGGTGGAGACAGTCCCACATTATGGCCATCTCTATGTGGCCCTTGTTCCTTTTACATTCTATTACCTACTGATAACAAATTTTAGAATCAACAATTTTATTTCTTCAAAGTGAAACTTGTAAGAATATTGTTTGAAATTGTAGTGAATCTGCTGTAGAGCATTTTGAGGCATTAATAGTTTAACTATTTGAGTCTCAATCTGTTAATATGGAGTAGGTCTCAGTCTTCTTTGACTTCTTTCATCATTGTTTTCTAGTTTTAATATAAGATTTTGTGCAAATTTAATTTAATTTTATGTCCCAAAAGATTTCATTGGTATGAGTACTATTGCAAATTGTACTAATCTTAACTTCTAATTGTTCGCTCCTAGTATATACATATATTTATTTTACTTATGAACTTCCAGTCTGTGACTTTGCTATATTCACTTATTCTAGTAGCTTTTTTTGTAATTTATTTATATTTTCTATATAATCTCTTGACTGCAAAAGGAAACAGTTCTAATTTTTCACTCTTTTGAATCTATATGTCCTTTCTTTTCCTTTCTTCCCTAGATAGATGCTCCATTATGATTTTTAATAAGAATGATGAGAACAGATCTCCTTGCCTTGTTCTAATACTGGAGATGAGAAGAATCACTCCATCTTTCATCACTAAATATGTTAGTATATAGCTTTTTAAAATTTCCTTTGCCAGATTGAGCAAGTTTGTTCCTCATAATGTGACTGAGAGCATACTTTTCCCTTCTCATACTGTTCTCTGTTGTTTGGACACTTGTCTGCAATCACCTTAATACAGAACTTCTTGTTATAAGGGCTTCGAAGATCTGTTTCCTCTTTAAGTAATGCAACTACCAAGGAGAGACAAATCATAGAGGGCTTGTCTACAGAATATTCCGTCAGTAACACATGGAAACTTCTAAGGTCTTTCAGTGACTGGGTCACACCTGAAACATTTGTTTTGATGCCTTCAATTTTTAATTGACAACAAATAGAAACTTGACTCTATATGCTTTTCCATAAAATGTAGCCATAGCTTCCCCTTACAGATGTAAGATACACTTTGGAGAATAAAAAGTTGAAATAAACTTCCGTTTTCCTCAGGTCTGACAGTAACTGCTGTGAAAGATTCCGGAGAATGGAACTTGGAGGCTGGAGCATTAGTGCTTGCAGATTCAGGACTTTGCTGTATCGATGAGTTTAACAGTCTCAAGGAGCATGATAGAACGAGTATCCATGAAGCGATGGAGCAACAAACCATAAGTGTTGCAAAGGCTGGGTAAGAGAGTGTTTCTTTTACTGTTCTTAAACTCTATGGGAATAGTAAGATTATTTAACATTTGGTTAGGGAACCTTGATGGGTATGTTTGGGCCTTTTTGTAATTACCAGATTTCATTCTTCAATTCTCATATTAAAGTTTCCCTTATCAGACTATGCAGGTATATTGGAAGTGAAAATAGAGAAAAGAAAAGAAAAGAAATGGAGAAAAAAAAGAGAAAAGTAAAGTAGAATGAGTACTTGTAAGGTACTCATGGATGATTTTTCAATATGGGATTTGAATTAATCTCTTTTATTCAAGAAACATTTATTTCCTTAGTGTTAACTATTATGTTGTTGTTGTTAAGTGCTGTTGAGTTGCTTGCATGTACAAGAGCCCTAAATCCTGCTCTATCCTGTGCCAGCCTCACTGTCTCCGACACACTTAGTTCCAACACCCCAATCACTGAATCGATCCATCTCCTCGGGGGTCTTCCTCTCCTGTGCTATCCCTCCATTTTCTGAAACATGATGTCCCTCTTCAAGAATTGGTCCCTCCTTGCAGCATGCCTGAAGTATGTCAGACAAAGCTTCAGAATCCTTGCCTCCAAGGAGCATGCTGATTTCACCTTCTCTAGGACAAACCTGTTTGTTCTCCTGGCAATCCATGGTATATTCAACACTCTTCTCCAGCGCCACAGCTCAAAGGCATCAATTCTCTTTCTATCATCCCTGTGCACCATCCAGCTCTCTGATGCATAGCACACAATTGTGAAAACTATAGCCCAGATCAGGCTCACCTTAGTCTCCAGCCTGACGTCTTTGCTCCTCAGTACTCTTTCCCAATGCATTTCGTCTCTTGATTTCCTGACTGCTATTTTACCAAGTGTGTTGACTGTGGAGCCAAGCAAACTAAAACTATCTCAATCTCTTCACCATCCATACTGATGCTACCAATTGGCCCAGTGATGAGATTGTTTTCTTGATGTTGAGCTTCAATCCATATTTTTTTGACATTTTGTTTGTTTTTTCATTTTTATTAATTTTAATAAACATTTATAGAGATTTTGGATTTCCATTCATTCATTGCTGCACTTTTCTCCCTGCCCACCCCTCCCCACCAGTTCGCTCCTCTCTTTGAAAAGAAAAAGAAAAGAAAAAAAATTCCTTCATTGGTATACAATCCCCACATACTCCCCTCCCCCCCACTGAGTACACTTCTGTATGCAACCTTAATTCTGACTCCTGTGCTAACCATAATACTCAATCATATATC
>NW_006399752.1:13523820-13540790 GCF_000299155.1 Elephantulus edwardii
GGGTTTAAGACTCTGTGGTTCCTAAAACTATTTGTATCAATAAAAGTTCTTATTCTAATTCCTATTGTCCATGTCACACAACAGACCCACTGGGTCTTAGTGGGGCTTAAGAGAATTCAGCCAGTTTCCCCACTAACCTTTTTTCCTTTCAGGTGAGTCCCAAAGCAACTCAGCTTGCGGGTTCCAGCTTTTGCTGGGTCCGCGATGGGACCACAGCATGGCAGGACATTAAGTTTTTTTAGCTTCTAAAATAATGTGTTAACAAAAATTCTGATTCAAATTCAACATCACGCTGTGATGGTCGGTCTCTATGGAGCGTGACGTACTCTCTGGTGTCCCTTCTCTATGCAGCTTGTTATCCCTCTGGCTCTTCACACTGTACTCTCCACTGCTGCCATCTTCTCTCTTCAAGCTTCAATACATATTGAAGGCTGCAGTCCTTGACCTTCTACAGCAAATGCTTCAGGTCCTCCTTAGTTTCAGCAAGCAGGGTTGTTTCATCTGCATAACGCAGGTTGTTGATGAATCTTCCACCAATCCTGATACCACATTCCTCCTCATACAGCCCAGATTCCAGGATGATATGTTCTGCATACAGATTGAAAAGGTATGGAGACAAAGATACATCCCTGGTGTACGCCCTTCCCAATTTTGAACCATGCAGTGTCTCCTTGCTCTGTTCTGACGACTGCCTCTTTGTCCGAGTATAGGTTTTGCATAAGCACAATCAAATGTTCTGGGATTCTCATTCTTCCCAGAGTCAGCCATAACTTGCTGTGATCCACACAGTCAAAAGCCTTTGCATAGTCAATGAAGCTCAGTTAACTATTAATAGGAATTTTGAGAGATTGAAAAAGGGTCAGGGGAGGAAATCATATTTTCTCCTTTCAATGACTGTTTATACAACTTAATAAAAAAACTGATCCCAGCATATTAAAACTAAGCAGTAATACCTGTTAGCATTAGATGAAGTGCTTATTGGGTCTCAATAAAGTAGAAGGCTCAGGAATGAGGTATTTGACTCCCTGATAGTAGTACCCCAATTGGAAGGCATAATATCCCAGAATAACCTAAATAATCTACTCACGCAGGCCCTGAAATGTTTGAAGAAATTTAGCTGAAACCTGAATGCAAAAATGGATCCACAAGCACTCTGCCAGATCATCTACACAAAGGACAAGCCTGGCACTCTCTCTGCCCTGACACTGTTATTGTAGAGGTGGGGCTCATTGATCACATAGGTAGGACTTCCCAGACTTCAGACATTGGAGAATACTTAAGGACACTGGTGTGTACAAATTAGGGTTTCCACTTGCAAACTGGAATGGGACAGGGAAAAACAAGACGTAGGAAAAGATGACAAGAACTTGGCAGAGCCTTTGTCAGATTTGTTCATTTTTCCATTCACTTATTATAAATCCGTAAAGAGCATATTGTGTGCGAGGCACTATGCTAGGATATTGTCCTTGATGTCGTCACTAATTTTTGAGAAGGATATATCAAATAGCAGCAAAGTAGTATGTTCGTAATGAAAGAGTTATGAGAGAGCATACATTAGAATAATTTGTTGCTTTTACACTTTTTTTGCAGGAGAAACTAAAAGTATATTTTACTGAGTATTTTGAAAGGCTACTTTCTCTTCTCATTAGATGTTCATTTAATCAGTGCCTTTGTTGTTGGAAGAATATAGTCTATTTTGATATGCCTTTTCTGGAAAATGTGGAACATTTTTACAAAATTCTTCAGTAATCAGCCTTTATATCAGGGAAAATTGGAGCAAATACTCAAAATCTGTTCTTAAAGGGGAGAAAATTAGCAGTGCCATTTGATAGCATCAGAATAAAAATTAAATGGGAAAGAAAGAAAAAAAAGCCAAACAAACCCCTACAAAACATAAGCCCAAATTCTGCTTCCACTTAGGATGTAAAAAATTGTAAAAACATGCCACTCCCATCCTGAGTAGAGAAGTCCAGATAACCCTCAAAAGTCATAACTTACCTTGAAATGGTCAGAGAACTGAGGTTAAGACAAACATGGGAACTTAATTCTGAAGAGAGATGAGGCACACATGGGTTCACTTTTTTGAAGAGAAGAGATTTTCTAAAGTCCAGATCTCAGTTTAGAGTAAGTGGGAGCCCCCAAAATACCAAGAGTTCACAGTCACTTGCAGACTTTTCTGCAGGCCTCCCCACTACTTGGTCACAAGTAATATTGGGCAGGAGACTGAAGAGGCACTCCCCCACCCTCCTTAGTCACACAGGCATGAGGAGGTGTTTGACTGCCTCTAGGGAATAAAAATTAAGCACTGCTTGCTTCCCTAGCTCCTCCTCTCATATGTAGCAAAAGCTTTAAAACTCTAGGAGATAAGGCAACAAACTGTATCATCCCCTGGACTCGAGGGAAGAGACAAAGCAAAACTCATCTGCCTCTGGGTAGGGGAGAAAATTCTCCACTCTCCACAGAAAGCAAGCAAAGAAGTACTTCTTCTGGGGAGAAAAGAGAAGCAAAAGCTATACACCATTGAAGGAAGGACAAGCAGCTCTCTGACCTAGGATCTTAATCCACTCTCTCCCATGAGTACTAACATGGATGATGACACAAGCTCACAGCCTAATCTTTGAGTAGCACCACCCAGGCCCCTAATGGTAGCCTGCACGGAAAGGCACCACTGAAGAAGAGATTCGAAGCTAATGGAAAAGAAGTATTATACAAATTGAGATGATACATTTATCAGCAGTAAAATTCTTCTTTTATTTCCTCAGTTGAAGTAGCATCTTCTGAAGGAAAAGAATTTCTTTTAAAGGAATCATTTTCAGAATCAATTTCTTTTATCAGTTGAAAAGAGAATTTGTAACTACAAAGAAAGAGACTTGAGCTTTAATTAGTTCACCACGTATATGTATCTTTAGTTTTTCATTGTTCCTCCTTTGAACCATCTGTCATACGTGTAATGTGTGTGGAAAGACGTTTCCCTGAGAAGTGCTTTCGGTGCTTTGCTTTAATGACCTTAACTCAAAAGACACTAAAAGAGTTTTCTTTTTAGGCTGCTACACTGTGGTGATCGTTGTTATTATGGTGATTACTATGCTAAATTTTTGTTGTATTTCAGTTTTAAGAGAAAAATTCTTCAAATGCTTCAATTTTATCTGGGCTACCATCCAGAATTTCATACCTGTGTGTGCTAACATAGACCACAACCAGTATTTTAGCATTCTAGGCTTCTTTACATTTTTTTAAGAATGCTTTTAGTGTGTGTGTGCGTGTGTAATTAATTGAGGGATTACTCTAACCTACTGCATTTCAAGATTTATACTATTTTGCTGTCCTCTACTACAGTTGTTGCATGCTTTCGGTTCAGTAGTTATTAATTTCCTGACTGTCAGACAGGGTCATTGATGGCTTTCTCTGTTATTTTCTGCCCAGTCCCCTTCCACCACCATTACCTCCTGAGTGGCTATTTCTAGAATTCAAAAGGATATTTATGCTATTTTATTATCATCAAGCATTTGAAAAGTCACCCACCATTCCCTAAACATTGCATCACAGTTTAATTATGTAATGATTTTTCATTGATTTGGTTTTTTGCTTTTCCTTCTCCAAACAACGCTGCTTTCTTGAAAGAATTTTTCCCCCTCTTAATCTGTTTATTAAAGGTATTTTTCACTTACCTCAGAATTATACAGGTTGCTGAGACTCCTCTCACGTGCTTATTATCAAGAGGATCTAGTCCCTGGGGAAGGCATCATGCTTGGTGAAAGTAGAGGGTCAGCAAAAAGAGAAAGATCCTGAATAAGGTGGATTGACATATAGCAGTGGGGGGCTCCACCACAGCGGTGCTGAGGAAGGGACAGGAGCAGGCGGCATTTTGTTCGGCTCTACGGAACATGCTTGTTCAGTTCTGTTGTATGTAGGGTCCGTTGTATGTTAGAACATACTCCTAAAGACTAAATGCCAGCAAGCATTTAGTGTTAACTGCTTTTGTTTCTGAACAAAATGTTTCTAATGCATGCTGGACTGGAAATATATTTCCATCAGAAGCTTTGTTTTCTCACATTGTTGAAAATTTTAAATTTTTTTAAAAACAAAGCGGTTATATAACCTAGATTTTAGTCTCCTCCACTTGGTTTGTTAACCTCTGTGTTCTCCATACAGAGACTATAGCCAGAGACAAGAGAGATGTTGGTATCTAAGTGGGCAAACACTTTTCCTCCAGACTTATTTTTGTTCTTCATTCACTTTTAGATAAACTTAAAGTTGTCACTATAACCACTTAGTAAAACATCCAACAATAAACACAGTAGTGAGTGTCCTTGCATGTAAAATAAAGTGAAACCAAATTAATAATATTCTTGTTGAAAAGGCAACATAGTTATAATTGCAAAATTTTAGTGGAAAGATTGAAGCCATGGGTCAGAGAGACCTAGATTCAATTCCAGTTACAGTTTGTACTTTCTGTTCTTTTGCAAGTTGTCATCTTGACCCTCAGTTTGTTCATCTGTGAATTGGCAGTAACAGTACCCTTCTTAGGAGATCTTCTTGAGAGCATCTAGGGGTGCTCTTAATTTAAATTGAGATTATATACATACAAACCTCCTGGTCCTGGGTCTGCCATATAGTCACTTCATGGGAGCTATAGCTTCTTAAGTGCATACTTTTTTAAAAGGTTGTTTTCGTGGGAAGCTCTTGTGGCCAAGTGATGAGGAACTGCATTGCCAACCCAAAGGCACATAGTTTGAATCCACCAGCAGCTTCACAGAAGTAAGATGAGCAGTGTTCTCCTGTGCTACCATGATTTGCTACCTCGGAAAATCCACCGGAGGGTCAGCTACGAGTTGGTTCCAGCTCTGTGGTACAAAACAGCAGCAGCAGCATCCTCTTAGGCCAGGGTGAGAAGGTATTTAAGGACTCCCAAAAATAATTTTATTTTATATATATATATATATGTATGTATGTATGTATGTATTTCTGGGACTCTGTTTCTGAACTCCTTTTGAGTTTCCAAAATAATTTCAGTTATGTCACCTACAGCATTAATGGTAGCAACAACCACAAAAACTTATTAAGTACTATTCAAGCTGCTTTTGTTGTTCTTTTGTTCAGAGAACAAATTCCACTTATATATACAGACAGCAGTGCATTTCAAATGTTTTTTTAATTAATTTTCTGTAATAATACAGGTTTGTTAAACACAAAATTTTTGTCCGTGTTTACTTTAGAGTTTGCTCTTTTCTAATACCAACAATTGATGTAACCTTGAAAAGGTGGTTTCAGCACGTTTGTAAAGTATGGCTCAAAAGTCAAAAGTATATAAAAAGATATACCAGAGAAATCAATCCTTCCCACCAATCCTACCCCTTTACACAGAAAGCCTTTTCACTGATTTTTCAAAAATGTTTCCTTTGTTTCTTTTTTTCTTGTCTTGTCCTTTTGCATCCCTCAAAAATGTGCAAAAACACAAAGTGTATATAGTGTATGATTGTCCCTTATTTTTTCCTCAAAAGATAGTATACCTTGCTTATCAAACTATGAAATTTTGCATTTAAGACATAGTTTTTTTTTATAAAAAAGAAAAATCTGAATTAGTATTTTGCCTATTAATGGTGTATGTCTAGCATTATCACACACTAAAAAGCAAGTCCAGAGTAACATTGTCTCTGATGGTTCAGATTATGTGTCAGTTTGGCAAGGCCAGGCTTCTCAGTGATTTGGTAGTTATGCAGTGATATAATTTGGAAGGTATGTAATGACATAATTTGGTAGTTATGATGTAGTCA
This sequence comes from Elephantulus edwardii, assembly GCF_000299155.1. Lineage (NCBI taxonomy): Eukaryota > Metazoa > Chordata > Mammalia > Macroscelidea > Macroscelididae > Elephantulus > Elephantulus edwardii. Next base: position 13,529,595 of record NW_006399752.1, read on the forward strand.
TCCTCCATTTTATGATCTAATGTAATTATTCTCTGGTTTTTTGTAATGCCATTTTTCATATAATGATCTGGTCTTTGAAACCTAACCACATAAGTGAGGAGTTGATGTATTATCATTAATTTCTAAATATATTGCATTGTGATATAAAAAAATGCTTGTCTAATTTCAAGCTTTAAGTAATATTCTTTGAATCCAATAATTATTTATATGCTAATTTTACTATGCCCCTTTCTCTCTCCTGACTTATTAAAAAATAGTGGTATTATTCATACTTTGTCGAGACAAATAATACTCTTCTTCCTTTGTTTTACTCTTAGACCTAAAATTAAATACAACCAGTGTTTCACTGTTATTCCTGTTGCCAAAGTATCACCACCATCTTTTCATTGAATAAAACTTATTCTCTAGCAGATTCCTTAAGAAAGGCTCATGAATATCATATTGAGGTTTTGCAATGCTTCAAACCGTTTTTATAGCTTTGATATTTGCCGAATAGTTTGGCTAAATAAAAGACTTTGGCTTAACTTTCTTTCCTGTAGTCTTGCTTTATATGCTGCTGCTGAGAAGTCTCATGTCATCTTGTTATCCTTTTTTCTACAAATGATTTTATTTTCTTGCCTGAAGGCTAGTCTTTAAAGTGTAGGAGTTTGCTAAACCCTGTCATAGTTAATTCTTGGTCAGTTTTTATAGATGTCAGAGAATACTTTGAAATGTAGAAGTTTTCTTTTATTTCTGAAAGTTTTCTTGAATTATAATTATAAAAACTATTCATTCTAAAAAATTATTAGTTCTATTCCTTATTTTGTTTTTAATTTTTTAATGATTCTAATTTTTATTTGTACCTCAAATCTATAGCAACCATTTTTTTCCTTACACTTTTTAGGCTACTTTTGTTCCTTCGCTCAGCACCTACTTTAATCCTTTGTTGAATATCTTAAATTTGAGCATTTATTTCTGACATTGTTTTTTTTTAATCCCCCCCCCCGAATTCCTTTTCCAATTTTAATTATGTTGTTGTTAAGTACCATCAAGTCAACTGTGACTCACAGCAGCCCTAGCAGCAACCGATCTGTGGTGTTAATGGTTTATTGTTCAAAATTTACTGACTTTGCCATGTGGATGGACAGGAATATATGAATAGGGTGTGTTAACCTAGCCACAGGGACTTTGGCTAGTCTCACCAGTCCACAAAGGATTGGCTAAGTGAATCTAACCAACAGCAAAGAAGAAGCAAGGGAATGCACCATTGTCATTCAGGGCAGAGATTCTTGTGATCCTGTGAGCTGTTGCAGCAGATTTTGGACCCAGTAAAAATTGATTCTGTGTTGTTGATGTCATTGGTGGGGACAGTTCCCCTTAAGCATCTTATGAGTTGGGTAACCTGTAAGGTGGCACCTATGAGGTACTGCAGATTGTGAGTGGCCTATGCCATGTATCTAGCGATGGCTACCTCAACTATAAGCTGGCTCATTACAGAATTGGTCTCACATCTTGTAGCAGACACAGGATAAGTCTGGGAAACAAACCAAAGAACTCCTTCTTTTGGTGACCACAAGAATGCACTGGGCATAGACATTATAACAATAGCAGTTATGAGAAGTCCAGAGTTAGTCTGGCTGGTTTGAAATTTCAGCTCCACTGTCTACTGGTTGTGCCTTGGCTTCCTTATCAGTAAGGTGGTAAGAATGATTTCATTTCATAGTGGACTTATGAAGAGTAAATGAGCTAATTTATGCAAAGCACTTGGGATATAACCTGGCACGTAATAAATTCTGTTTCATTGTAAATTGTTCTTGGCCTTTGATTTTTTAAAAACATCCTTGGAGCAAACTGCTCTTTGGAGTTTAGTTTTGTTTTCTTTGTTTTGCTTTTTAATTTTGTAATCCCATATGTTTTGTAGCATCATCCTACCAGGGTCTGAAACAACACCCTAAATTCAACTGTAACTTTTTGAATAATGAAACTTGAAACCATTCATACTGGATGGTATAAAGATTAATATCAACATAAATGAGTTCTTTTGTTGCCAAATAGCTGTGCCAAATTAGTTTTTTGCTTCTCACAGCTTTATGGGAATTTTAAAATGGTAATATGTGAATATAGGCCACTGTCATAACGTTCCTGTTTTGTATAGGAGCCCTGAGCAATCAGCCAAAGCATGAATCTCTCTGTTCCGGGATGAATTCAGAATGTCACAGATTGTCCCTGGGTGGCATAAATGCTTAAGTACTGGATGACTAACCAGAACTTTAGTGGTTCAAACCCATCCTGAAGAACCTCAGTAGATAGACCAGCAATCTGCTTCTGAATGGGCACAGCCTTGAAAACCCTGTAGTTTGCAGTTGTTCTACTGTGACACACTCAGCTTTGCCATGAGTCAGAATTGACTCAGAGGCAACTAACAACAGACAATACAGGGTAGGTCAAAACTATAAAAGCTTTTTAACACTTTCATGACTGAATTATTTTCTGCTTTGACTTCCCCGCCGCCCCTCCAACCTTTGTGTATTTCAGTAATAGAAATTACGCTGAAATCAAAGCCAACAATTTTTTCTCAGTATTACGGATTTTGATCCAACTGTAAAAGGAGTGAATACGGTGGGGATGGCTAAGTCTGACTTCTGTTAACTCCACAAAGGGGAACTGTCCCATCAGTAACATCCAATATATAAAACTGATCCCTTGATAAGACATAATCCCCCATGCTGCTGCACCTACTCCCATTAATCCCCAGGTTCAATATTCATTGCAAAAATTGTGAAGTTTATTAGGGAAATACCTTGTTGGGGGCCAAGGGAAGCAAAGTGTAAAAGTCCCCAGATTTAGTCCAGCACACAAATGCAAAAAGCCGCTGTGTTTTCTCAGTTGTCCAGCAAGCCTCATCTCATAGCAGTCCCAAGTCATATCTTCTTCAATCATACAGAAGCCAAACCTTTAACTCTGGCTCCATCTCCAGGTTTCCAGCATGCTATGCCTCATCTGCAGTCTTCTCTCAATCTCTTTAGCTCTCTCTTATGTTGGCTTCACAGCTGTTGATGATGTTGAAGATACTGATCAACTAAAAACCATGTGTCTGCAGCTGAGGCAGGGCTAAGGCAATGGGTAGAACGCCACTTTTCAAAGTTCTAACCGCACAGATACTTACGTCCGTGATAGACACTGATGATAGGATTGGTGGAGTAAGGCCCATTTCATCAGATTTACAAAGTTATATATGTCCCCGCCAGGTAGTAGCACATGTTAAAAGTAACAGGTGACTAGCAATTTCTCAGGAAATTAGTTCAACTTACCTTATGTAGACTTGAAGCCAGGGGACCCAAAACAAGAAAAAGTTTGATATCCTAGTGACTCAGATAAGCTAAAAATTTGTCTAAAAGAGATAGCAAAAAGCTTTTTTGTCCTCTTGCCACCTTAGCGGGCCATTCATCCCCATCCCTGCTCTCCCATCATTGGGGCTCAGATACATTCTCTGCCACTAATGTTCTTTGTAGGTCTTCTGGACTTTTTCTACTCTTTAAGTAATTCTGCTCTCCTTCCCTTTGCATTTCAAATACCCCTCAGAGAAACGTAATAGGTCCTATCATCCCTGTTAGAAGATTCATGCAATGGGATAGACAGAATAGTCTGATGAATGAATTTAAATAAGAGATAGGTGATCATAAGTGGTCTTGTGGTCAGTGAGTTTCAAATAGACAGATTAAAAAGATGGCAAAGTTTTAAAAACAATTGTATGGTCATGTGAATGTAATGGCATATAGGGACTTTTGGTCAAGCTTTGTAGCATTTACTGTTGTTGTTAGGTGCTATTGAGTTGAGTACAACCCATGGCGATGTGGTGAACACAAATCCAAACCCTGCCCTATCCTGTGCCATCTTCACTCTTCCCAACACACTCAAGCCCATTGACACAGTTACCATGTCAATCCATCTGATTGAGAGTCTTCGTCTTTCACTGACCCTCCGCCTCTCAAAGCATGATGTTCTCCTCCAAAGAATAGCCTCTCCTAGGAACATGCTTGAAGTATGTGAGATAAAGCTTTATCATCTTTGTCTCTGGCTGCACTTTATCTAAGATATATTTGTTTGTTCTTTTGACAGCCCATGGGATGCTCAGTAGTCTTGTACAATGCAACAGCTCAAAGGCATCAATTCTTCTTCTGTCATCCTTATTCAATAGCCAGCTCTCAGATGGATAGCAAGTGATCTGAAAGACCATGGCCTGACTCAGACACCCTTTAGTCCTCAAACTGACATCTTTGCTCCTCAGTAGTTTGGAGAGGTCCTTACCTGCAGTCTTTTCCAGTACAGTACATCTTTTGATCTCCTGACTACTAAAATCAAGGATGTGGATAGTGGATCCAAGTAAGATGAAATCATTAACAATTTCAATCTTTTCTTCATCAATTACAATGTTACCTGTTGGTCCAGTGGTAAGAATTTTTGTTTTTCTGACATTGAGATTCAGTCCATACTGAAGGCTGTATCCTTTGATCTTCTGCAACAAATGCTTGATATATCCTCCTCACTTTCAACAAGCAAGGTTGTGTCATCTGCAGTACATATTCTTTATTGCCTAGTCTTCCTCCAATCATGATGTCACATTCTTCTTCATAGAGTCAAGCTTCTTGAATAATTTTCTAAGTATACAGATTGAATAGGTACAAAGAAAGGATGAATCCTGGACACACTCCTTTTTTAATTTTAAATCATGCTGTTCTCACTCCTGGTGTAGGTATAGGTTTCACATGAGCACAATCAAGTGTTCTGGAATTTCCATTCTTCTCAAGGTTAGCCATGATTTATTATCATCCATGTAGTCAAATACCTTTGCATAATCAATAAAGCATAAATAGACATTCTTCTGATATTCTTTACTTTCAGCCAGGATACATCTGACATCAGTAGTGATATACCTGGTATAATAGCCTCTTCTAAAGCCAGCTTGAAATTTGGGGAGTTCTCTATTTTGAATGATCTTCAGCAGTATTTTGCTTGCATGTGATATTACTATTTAATTAATAATATAATTCATAATTTGGAAGCAGGAGTGGCATCTACTTCCTAAACAACATGCCTCCCGAAAGTCTATGAACTATGATAAATATTGATAATTGTACAGGGGCTTCAGGCCTTTTGTTCATAGGGTCGCTACGAGTCGTGCTCGACTTGAAGGCAATCAACAACAACATTCATATATTACAGATACATAAATATTTCATAGAGAGGAGGGATCTTGTTGGAAATGTAGAGGAACTCTGTAGTAAAGGAAGGAAGACCTTCAACCAACTGGATTGACACAGTAACTGTAGCAATGATCTTGAGTGTGGAACTGGGAACAAATATGGACCTTTTCCATTCATTTGGCCAGAAAGCTATCCTTAACATAGATTGGTGAGTGCATCCAGGACTGCATCTGTTAATGGAAACATGCCAGTTGGTATCCCATCAGTTCCTGGGCTTTGTTTTTTGCCAATGCCTTCAGTACAACTTTAACTTCCTCCTTTATTACATGACTCTTAATCATATGGTACTTCCTGAAATTTTTCAGAGTCAGTGAATTCTTTTTGGTACAGTCACTCTGTATATTCCCTCTATCTTCTATATTGTGACTCAACATTCAAATTTGTTTTTCCATTCTCTCAGCTTGAGAAATGCAGAGCAAATGATTTTTTTTTAATTCTCCAATTCCAGCTCTTCACACATTCTGTTAAATACTTTGCTTTGTCTTCTCAAGCTGCCCTTTGAAATCTTCTGTTCCACTCTTTTACTTCAGCATCTTTTCCCTTTGTTTTGACTTCTTGATGCTCTAATGCAATTTTCAAAGGCTCTTCTGACATCTGTTTTGGGTTTTCCTTTCTCCTTTGTCTTCATAATGACCTTCTGGTTTCTTTATTAGTGATGTCCTTGATATCATTCCACAACTCATCTGGTCTTCAATCATTGGTGTTCAGTGCCTCAAACCTATTCTTAAGATTATTTTGAAATTCAGATGGGATAGACTCAAGATTATATTTTGGTACTCTTGGACTTATTTTCATTTTCTTTGGCCTCGATTTGAAAATGTTTCCATTTTCTTTGGCCTCAGTTCTTACAATGAATAATTGATGGCTTAGTTTTGACTGATGATATTGAGCTTCCCCCATGATTCCTTCCACAGATGTAGTTTCTCTGATTCTTATGCAGGCCATCACCTGAGGTCCATGTGTAAAGTCGCCATTTATGGGTTGTTGGGGTTTTATTTTGTTGTTTTATTTTAAATTTATTTTAATGAAAGTTTACAGACTTTGGATTTCCATTCATTCTTTGTTGCACTTTTGTCCCTGCCCACCCCTCCCCCCCAATTTGCTTTGCTTTTTGAAAAGATAATAATAATAATAATAATCCTTTCATTGTTATTCAATCCCTCCCCCCAGTCCACTCCACCATGCTACCCTCCTTCTGAACTCCTGTCACAACAACAGTATCCAATCATATATCCCTTTTAAACAGTTCTCTCTCTCATCTGTTTCAATGCCATATACATAATTTATCCCATCTTTCTCAGTCTCCCTCCAACCCCTCTGTCAGTCCTCTTTTCTAACAGTGGCAGTATGCCATATTTATCTTTTTGTGACTGAGATATTTCACTCAGCCTAATGTCGTCCATGGTCACCCATTTGTGTAATATTTCATGAGTTCCTTGTTTTTCAATGCCGCATAGTATTCCATTGTGTGAATACACCAGAGCTTCGCTATCCATTTGTTTGTTAATGGAAACTTGGATTGCTTCCAAATCTTTGCTATTCTGAACAAAACCGAAATAAACATTTTTACAATGACTAAGTCATTGTACATACAAAATTCAATCATTCTATTTCCAGTCTCATTTCTATCAACAAGTCCATCCTTCCCAACTACCATTTCTTTGTTTCCAACATTTGCATTCCATTCGCCACTTATCATTAATACATCTTCTTTTTTTTTATCATTAATACATCTTGATTGCATGTTTGCTCAATTTCAGACTACAAGATTTTGTAAAAATTTTCAGTTTTATTTTTTGGCTTTAGCTGTAGAAGTGTATATTTGAATAATGATAGTAAGAGGTCTTCCTTGTATGAGTATGGATAATATAATATCACTCAACATTGTACTTCAGGATTGAAATTGAAATGGACTTTTTTACTATGAATGCAACACCATTCTTCTTTTGTTTTAAATAGAAGGTCTCTGAAAACCCTATGAACAGTAGAGGAATGTGGATAGTTATAGTGTTAGAGGTAGAACACAGATTGGAAGTCAATCAAAATATGGGAAAATAGTGGCAAGCATCCTTTAATAAGTGGAACATGGAATGGATGAAGCACGAACATTGGAAAATTAGAAGTTGTGAAAAATGAAATGAAACTCATTGAACAAACCCAGATCATAGCTACCAGTGTTAATTATGTGATCTTCTTTCCTCCATTCCAAAATAATCTTGATGGCCTCCAAGACTGCAGGGAATTTCTCAGAAAAAATTTTCCCCCTCAGGCATTTTTTTAAAAAGGTGTCATTTTATATGCAGTGCATAGCATTAATAACACACTTACTTGAGATTGTCCCTTGTAACTGTGCTCTTTTAATAAATAAATTTTTAAGGAGGTGAAAATTTGCAGTGTATTCCTATTGATGTCATGAGCATATACCTTTAAGGCCATGTAATAAGCCATACACCCATCATTCAAAGAAGTGTTCAGGTGGCTGAGAGGATATATTAGATTTACGTGATTTCTGTAATATTAAATGCTTATTATATGTAGTTTATATGAACTTTGATAAATGTTGATAGCTGTAGAGGGGCTTCAAGCCTTTTGTTCATAGGGTTGCTATGTGTAGTGCTTAACTCAAAGGCAATCAACAACAACAATAATATGTAGTCAGGAAAAAAATTTTAAAATATGAATACTGAAATGTAACTTTTATTGTTAATCACCAAAATATCTTTTATTGAGTCAGTACATATTTGAGAAGACAGATAATTGGGTGTTCTTACTTTTTTTGTGTTATCTGGCAAAAATATTCTGCAACCTGAAGAGAAAAAAACTGAATTTTAATTTTCTTTGGAAGAGTAGATAGATGTCTCAACAACATAAGTCTTTGATCTCTTTGCATTCAGTAATTTGCTTATGCCACTATCCCGAGTCTTGTCTTGATATATTTATCAAGTGCAATTTGTTGGGGTTTGGTTTTTTTTCTTTCCCTGTTTTACTCAACTTAGTAGTTAGCTGAAGTTCATGTAAAGCAGGAGACGTCACCCTTAGTATTCAACTGAGAAAATTTACTGAACTTTTATATTCAGATACTGGGTTCTAGACGCAATGTTTTCCCCCTTATACTTACAGACTCTGTTCTCTTTCATTTGACCTTAGAAGCACGTTCATTCTTTTCTGCAGTATTTTGGCAAAGACCATTTACAGTTGGTTGTTGTTGTTATTGTTAGGTGCCATTGAGTTGAGTACAACTCATAGTGACCCTAATACCAAAAGATCTGAACCCTCTTCCATCCTCACACTTCCTGACATACAAGAGCCCATTGCAGCAGTCACAATGTCAGTCCACCTGGTTGAGGGTCTTCCTCTCCTTCGCTGACCCTCCACCCTTTCCTGCATTATGTCCCTCTCCAAGGAATAGCCCCTCCTAGCAACTTGCCCAAAGTGTGTGAGGTGAAGCCTCATCATTCTTGCCTCCAGAGATTACTCTGGCTGCCCGCTCTCCTAGACATATTTATTTGTTCTTTTGGCCATCCATGGGATGTTCTGTGCTTTTCTCCAACACCACAACTCAAGGCATCTGTTCTTCTATAATCTCTATTCATTGTACAGCTTTCGGATGCATAGCAAGCGAAAAAAAAAATCCTAAAAAGCATTTACATGGTGGGGTTCTGGTCCACGCAAACATTCATGAGGTGATCCAGCTCCAGGGTCTTACCTTCTCTGTTCCACTGGTAGATAGACAGGATGGGAAAGCATGGGAAGTTGCACAAGAAGGTGGTTAGGCGCCATGCCTGTCAGGTATACATTCTTCTTACCCTGTTTTCATTGCCTAGATCTGGTATACCCTCTTTGGCTATAAAGGAATGTAATTTTATTGTTTATCAATAAAAAAGGAAATAATATTTGGTGAACTCTGCAAGAGTTTAGGTCTAAATTTGGGAATCCCAGCATTTAGGTATACTTAAAGCCTTGGCTAAAAATTAGAATGACCTCATAAAGGGTGTAATGAGAGTAAGAGGAAACAGGCACATTCCCAGCAATCTGTATTGTTAAGTTATGTAACCTGACTGCACAGTGTTTGTAAAATCACTGCCATGTTTATGTGAAAGTTTAAATCCGTGTGGATTAAATAACTGGAAAAGTGATTCTTTCAGAAACCAGAATGCTTCAGTTATTTGAAGTTAATACAGAAAAAATAGATATCAGCATTTATTACTCTCCTACAACTATTGCTGACACTTGTACCACTGTATGCAAATTCTCTGGCAGGTGCTGTGCGAGCCGCCTGTTCCTCAAGGCTTTCTATTAGAAACTAACCAAAGGCAGAAATCTACTGTATACTTTAGTATTCTCTTTGTATGCAAGAAATGACATGCAATATTCATTGTCCAGAAAGAGGAAGAATGGTTCTATCCAGCATTGAAAATCATTTGTTTAATTAAAAATTTTTATTTGGAACTATTGCCCAATAGTCTATTTCAGGTACTATTCTAAGTACCTTATGCTTAGAAAACAGCTGAGTTTCCTGTACTTTCAATATGTTTTTACTAGAAGTAAACTTTATTTTACTCAGAGCCAGGATTATTCTTTCTATACTCTGAACAACTATGTGATTAACTACCATTGAGTTGCCCACAAACTCATAGTGACTGTATGAGCAATAAATAGAAATGAAAATCATTTTTCAAAAACTTATTATATATGCAATTGTGTTTTATTTCATTTCTAGTATTCTTTCTTGTTGTAAATGCAAACAGTCTTTCTTCAGTGGGTTCAATATACTTTTGTGGATTTGTTGTTGTTAGGTGTCATTGAGTTGGAGTCAACTCACCACCGACTCTCTAGTGGGTTTTCAAAGGCAGTTAATCACATAGGAAAAGATCACACATCCTTCTCCTGTGGAATAGCTGGTAGATTCAAACCCCGTGCCTTTGGGATTGCAGCGCATTTTTTTTATCATTAGACCACTAGAGCCTCCCACCATTTATTACATTTTTTTATTGTATCCTGTCTTTACAACTGCCTTGACAAAGCCTTTTTGCCCTCTCTAAAAAAATGGTTAAGTTGGGGGTTGTTCTTCTCTCTTTTTTCTCTTCTGTAAGTTTTTTAAAAAGATAATTTAATATTCAGTAAAAGTACATTTTTGTCTTTCTTTGTTTTTAAATGAATGTTTTCTTGTACCATTTTCTACAAATAAAAATTCTCAAGCTTTTTACATCTCAGGGGATGAGGTAACTGCTAGAGCCAACTGGAAATAGATCGGATATTAACAAATTTAGCACATGTTTGCTGATGTCACAGAGCTGTCACTGCTAGGGGCAGACATCGCACTACAACTAAAAATGGGATTGAATGGAGAGCATGCAATTCCACTTTAGGAGGGTTATTCTCCATGAGTTTGCCACCTTTATTTTGAGGACGGACAGACTGTTCATTAATGAGTTTGAAAATAATATCTAAGTTATGTCACATCCATTTTTATGCTGAACTGCTATTTGTAGGACATGCATGCCTTTTCCCAGACAGACCACTGGTCTCGTCTCTTGCCTTGTGTCCACCAGCACCACTTCCTCTCCAACACACTGACCAAGCCAAGACCTCTTCAAGCTCCCTGACCTGAGTCAACCATAACACTCCCCCTCCCCTGATTTCTTTTTCCTTTCTCTTTCTCTCTCTTTTTTTTGTTTTAAATCTAACTAAGGATTTGAGCCCACAGAAAATTTTTACTTCAGCCACTTAACCATTCTCCAAAGTCATCCTTAACCACCTCCTCTCCACAAATAAATCTCCCCCTTCCACTTAATAAATCCAGATGTTTTCATAGGCCCAAGCCAAAAGCTGTTTCATAATATCTCTCTGATTTGATTTTATGTACTACGTCAAAGATATCATCCAGGAAGAGTGCAAACATTCATTACAAAGACAGAAGAGGAAGAAAAGACCAAAATGGATGTCAGAAGAA
>NW_006399752.1:13542595-13556500 GCF_000299155.1 Elephantulus edwardii
TGTCAGAGGCGGTGCGGTTGGCGCAGGATAGAGCAGGGTTTAGGGCTGTTGTGCATAGGGTCGCTATGAGTCACAAATGACTCAACGGCACATAACAACAACAACAACAAACTGTATCATTAAATATACATCAAGAACAAATTCAGGAACAAAATGTATTCAAATTTTGTAAATGAACTAGTAGAAAATTTAAAAAAAAATAAAATGATCACTCCAAAAGGTAGAAAGTAAAAAAATAATTTCATATATATATCTATATGTCTATATATATCTATATATCTATATCTGTATCTATATCTATCATCTATATATCTATATATCTAATCCTTACATCTACTGGAAACTTCATATGTATATTGTAGAACTTTTCATATTCTGCCTTATATTATTATCATATTTTCAATGAGTAAGCCATTTGTCCTGCAAAATTCTACCGTGTTGTTTCTACCACTGAAGCCATATTTTCCAACTACCAGTACTTTTTATCTAAGTCTTGCATTTCAGTCACCTATGATTATTAACTTGTCTTAATTGCATGTTTGACCAATATTGTAAAAGTAGGTAAAATGTTTCAATTTCTCTACCTTTTTAGATGTTTGTATCTTTTACTGACAGTATTTGTACTTCAGGATGAGTCTTGAAATGTTCTTTTTACTCTGTTCCTCTTCAACTTGTCATTCCTAACAGAGTATATTATTGATTATCTGACTCAGAATGGTCGATGTCAGTCCATTTCATTCATTCCTAGAGTATTGCTCTTTAAAGGGTCCTATTTAATTTTCACAACTTTCAACTTTCCTAGATTCATATTTAGTACATTCCACTCAGAGTATTAGTAAGAGTTTACCTCTGTTTAGTGCCACATCAGTAAATAGAGGTCCCAAAACCTCTATTGGATCCACATCATTAAGGTCAACTCAATTTTAAGGAAGCAGCTCTTCCACAGTCTTACTTTGAGTGCCTTCCAACCTGAGGGGTTCAACTTCTGGCACTATATCAAACAGTGTTCTGCTGCTGCTATTCATAAAGTTGTCACTGACTGCATTTGCCAGAAATAGATCACCAGGTTCTTCCTAGCCTGTCTTAGTCTATAATCTTCGATGAAGCCTGTCCACCATGAGTGACCTTGCTGACATTTGAAGTATAGGTGGTCTAGCTTCCAGCATCACAGCAACACAAAAGCCACCACAGCACAGCAAATTGTATGATGAGTATTCAAGAAGCTGGACTATATGATGAGAATGTGGTATCAGGACTAGCGGAAGGCTCATTAACAACCTGTGACATCCAGATGGTAAAACTGTGCTTACTGAAGATGAATAGAACTTGAAATATATTGACCAATAAAGATCATAGATTATAGCCTTCAATGTGAATTATTTCTCAGAGTTTAAAAATAAACTCACAGCTGGACAAATTAGCAGCCCTCTGACTGAAAAAAACTATATTGAAATTGTCAGGGATTTCCTTTTACTTGGATCCACAATCAATGTCCATTTAAACAGTTGTTACTACTGTTGGTATTCAGTGCCATCGAGTTGTAGGCAACTCATAGCAACCCTGGACACCTCCTGTATAACTTTTGTCCTTTCTCCGGGTTCATAGGGTTTCCAGAGGCAAGCTATTATGGAACTGTATGCCAATGCTGCTTCCAAGCTTAATTTAATCAGGGAGCTCCACCAAACACTGACCATTCTCACATTTGACTCATCAGTGTCACAGTGTTCGGCTTCACAGCAACCACAAAATATCTCTGTAAAGCAAATGGACATACCAGGGTGACACAACCCAGAAGAATGTTTCGCCAAAAGCAATTAAAGGCAGGCCCTTAAATAGTAAATAGTAAATAAATGACTATTTTTTCATTTATGTTAATAATAATAATAATTTATAAAAATAATAAATAGTGCATTGAGCAAATTTACTGTAAAAGACCTCTTTGAAGCATTAAGAAAATATCAATGTAAAGTGGTACTACCCTTTAAAAAGCAGTTTGGTGATTCGTTGTTGGTTTTATGTGTCATTGAGTTGATTACAATACATAGTGTCCCAATGTACAACAGCTCTGAACATTGCTCTATCCTGAGGCAATTTCATCATCTTTGACACACCTACCTTCTTTCCTCAATCACTGGGTCAATCCTTAGACAGTTGCTATTTCCTTAAAAAATACCATTTAGTGCCACAGTCCCACTACTAGGAATAAAGCAAAAAGGAGTAAGAATTGTAACATAAACAGATATATGCCCAAAACTCTTTATTTATTGCAGCATTATGTACCATAAAAAAGATCCAGAAACAACCCAAGTATCCATTAACAAATGAATAACTAAAGAAGGAATAATACACTTACACAACGGAACATGATGCTTCATTAAAAAATAATCAAGAATTTGAGATTTATTCTAAAATATGGATGAATCTGAACAAATTATGCTGAGTGACCTAAGTCACAGAGGTTATGGTTATGACTATTAGAATATCTAAGGAAAGGTTAGCACACAATAGTATCATAATTGGATGGTTAACAATAATAAGAAGGAAGTAAAAATTAATTTTAAAAATATCAAATGATAAAAATTCTGAGATAAAATTCACTAGATTTTTTTAAATATTAAAAATAGAGACGTCAACAATAAATTTTGGTGAGGATGCAAAGAGATTAGAACTCTAAAATGTAGAGAACGTAAAATGATACAACCAATACAGAAGGTAGACTGGTGTTTCTTCAAAAGATGAATCTCATATGACAGCTATTCCACTTAATGGAAGTATATCCCCAGGGAAATAACAGTTGAGACTTGGACAGATAAAACTACACCTGTGTTTATTGCAGCATTATTCACAATAGCATGAAGATGGAAACTGCCCAGATGCCCATAAGCAAATGAATAGATTGAAAATTGTGATATATTCACACAATGGAATACTGTTGTTAGGTGTTGTCAAGTTGAGTATGGTCCATAGCAACCCTAAGAGCAACAGAGCTGAACCCAGCCTATCCTATGCTATCCTCACACTTGCTGACACTTTAAAGTCCATTGCCATAGTCACTGTGTCAATCCGTTTGGTTGAGGGTCTTCCTCTCTTTCGCTGACCCTGCACCTTCCCAAGCATGAAGTCCTTCTCCAAGGAACATCAGTGTTCCCAGTGGAATACTATTTACCATTAAAAAACAATGAAGAATTCATAAAATACTGTACAACATGGGTGAGTCTAGAGGACATTATGCCAAGTGAAATAACTCAGTCATAAAATAGAAGACTCTTACTATTACAGTAAGAGTGTGATTGAGGTTGAAGGAGGGGAACAGAGAAAGCAAAAATGGAATGTACAGATAATGAGCACTGTGAAGGATAGGGAAAGAGAGAATCAACCTTGGAAGAAGGGAAGGCTAGAAAATACAGGCACTATAATTAGTAACTTGGAACAGGATATGTATAACTGTTATAATAGGGAAAGGGAAGGAGAAGAGGGGGAGAGAGAGGAGACTAGGGCAACAGAAATTTGTGGATGGATGAGTGAGGTGAAGAAATAGGCACATGAGGATTTGATGAGGTGTAGTGACAAAAGGTTTTGATCAACTGTATGTAGTTAATATTCTAAAAAATATAGAAGAACAATTGTATGAAACCCATTTTTTTTAAGTAATGATGTCATTTTGAGGAGCAAAGTACCCCTGGTTTTGTTTGTGCCTTGGTACTTTCAAATGCCTAATGCATGTGGAAGCTGTACAATAAATAAGAAAGACAAGAGTTGACATAGTTGAAATATTTGATATTAAATATATTTTGCACTGCCAGAAGAGTGAACAAATCTTCCTAGAATGTTCCTTAGAAGTAAGGAACACAAGACTTCTCACACATTTTAGATATATTGTCAAAAGACACCAATCCCTGGAGAAGGGCATTATGTTTGGTGCAGTAGAGGATTAGTGAAAAAGAGACCTTCATTGAAATCAGGAGCTCCAACAGCAGGCTCAAACATAGCAATGACTGAGGACAGCACAGACCAGGCAGTGCATCATTGTACTCGGGTCGGTGTGAGCTGGAATCACTTGAACAGCACCCAACAACAACAGTGTTATCATTACAGCTAGTGTGATGCAAGTAGATAAAGTACTCTAGATGTTAGGTTTAATTTTATATTCATATCCCATAAAGCATGGACTAGAAGAATCTGCTCCATGTAGAGACATCGGAAGTGTTTCATGAACAGTTAATTATCTTAAAGTTCAAACTCAAACTTGCTGCTGCTGAGTTGGTCTGGCTCATAGCAACCCTTCACTGAGCCTCCAAACTATAAATTGTAACAGAAGGAGACTTCCCATCTTTGTCCCACAGAGAAGCTAGGCCAATTTAAATGTGCTGCATTTGAACTTAATCTTGATGATATTCTCTTGTATCACTCCATATTTTCTCTAACATGTGTGTCTGTAGATTGTTAAGGTATAAGTGGTCCCATTTTATTAACAACTTTAACCTTGCCTCTATTTTAATCTCATCAGTCGGTGAATTCTGTCCTTCCCTTAATAGCCTCGTGTGCAAGCTGAACACAAGGACCACCATACTGGCCGCAACAAACCCGAAAGGCCAATACGACCCCCAAGAGTCTGTGTCTGTGAACATCGCACTTGGTAGCCCACTCTTAAGCCGGTTTGACCTGATTCTAGTTCTGCTTGATACCAAGAACGAAGACTGGGATCGTATCATTTCCTCCTTTATCTTAGAAAATAAAGGTATGTGAAGACAAATTATTCAAAGTGACAAAGGAAGATTAGCCATAATCAAATGAAATTGCCTTGGAAGAAAATTTGAGAAATGTGGGAGTGCCTTGCCTAATAAGAGAAATAGATGTTTAGACAAAAAGCAGTAAGTCAACGGAGCTCGTTAGTATACCTCAAAATAATGAACGAAACAAAAAAAGGTTTCTCTATACCCACCAAGGCATTATTGATATAAAGTCTGTCCGTTATGATGAAAAGTGTGGTCTTATTATACATAATTACCACTTAACTCCTACACACAAACAAACCTGGGCAGAATTATGAAAAAGAAGTATCGAAATGGAGGCTTCTCTTTAAAATATATTTGCTGGGTCCAATGCTCCAAAGTCGATTTTGACTCAGAGTAGCCCTGATAGTAAAGTGGATTAAGCATTGAACTGCTTATGGAAAGATCATTAGTTAAGACCGACCACTCTGCACCCATAAAGAGTTCCACCCTCAGACCCCCCTGTCATCCAGTTCTATTTTGTCTTGGAGCGCTGCAATGAGTCAGTTACTGAAGGACAGACCATCACTGTTTTGAATCATTTTAACCCATGTAGGAAGCTTACTTACATTTATTAAGGTTAGTTCCCTTGGGCTTATTGTAAAGCTGTATGCCAAGCAGAGAACAGGTGTGTGGCTTTGAAAGGCCATAAAAGCTAAGTAAAGGCCATCTTTTAAAAAATGAGCATAAGAACTTTAAGAATGAGCTGTTTACCTGTCCTTGCTAATTACTGACCCGTTGGCTGGTACATACAGGTTATCCAAGCAGATCAGAGAAGCTGTGGAGCATGGAAAAGATGAAAACCTACTTCTGCCTCATCCGGAAGCTGCAGCCCACTTTGTCTGACGCAGGTAATCAAGTTCTTCTCCGGTACTACCAGATGCAGCGGCAGAGTGATTCCCGGAACGCGGCTCGAACAACCATCCGCCTCTTGGAAAGCTTGATCCGATTAGCAGAAGGTTTGTCTCCTCTAACGAAAGAGATTTTTATTGCATGCCTTAGATGTGTAAGGCATGGGCTTGGCGCTCTGGATTCAGAGATGAATTAGACTAGTTTAAGGTGACCCAGCAGGGAGCTCTGGTGTCCAGTCCACCGCATTTTCAAGTCTGTGACTTTTCGGAAGCACAGTACCAGCTCTGTCTTCTGAAGTGGCCCTGAGTGGGTTCAGACTAAACTTTCAACTTGTAGTTGAGCATTTAATCATTTGGGCTGCCCAGGGACTGCTAGTCATAGCTGCTTAAGAAGTAAAGGTGGGGAGCTATGAAACCTCCTCTTCTGGGAGCAGATTATGGGTATTGGACAGGATTTAGTATTATAAAGGAAGATTCCTGTGACATCTCAGGACCTCCAGTAACTAAACACATTGTTTCTCAGTGGCAACTCTATTATAAATGCTAAGTGTACACTAGTATCTTGTTAGGGAGTTCTGGTGGTTTAGTGGCAAGATACTGCACTGCAATCCTGAAGACATACGGTTCAAGTCTACCAGCTGCTCCGCAAGAGAAGGATGGATAGTCTCCTTTCTTGCAATTAGCTACCTCTGAAAACCCACCAGAGGGTCAGCAGTGGGTCGATTCTGATTCCACAGTATAAAACGACAGCAGTACCGTGTTTGGGAATTGTTTCCAGGATGACATCTTTGGGGTTTATTCACTAGTTATAACCCATCCTCCGTTATTCTTCTATTATTAAAACCGTCCTCAATCCCGTTGACAAATTTCCAATGCCTTGCCTTACCTGATTTCTAAAGTTTATATGTAGACATGCAATTAATACGCATGTCAGACCTTTCCCTCTTACATCTGTTACATATATCCCTTGTTTCTTTAACTGTAAAAAACCCCCTCACAATGGTGAAAGTATTAAACATGGGTCATACGATAAATAATATAAGCTGAAAAGAAGTATCAGAAAATAAATGGATTTCATTCTCTCAAGGATTTCTTGCTAATATTAGAGCAAGAAATATCCAAAATTGCTATTTTGAAAAACTATCATAGATGAAAAGAAATATCAGTGATGACAAAGAAATCTTTTATTATTAAAATTTTTTGTATTTTTACAGTAAAAACTGAGGATTACAAATTGTTGAATATTTTATATATATATGCTTAATAGGTCCTTTATTTTCTAGACCCAGAATATTAATATACAAAATTACTATGAATGACACAGAATTGTAAATAAAAATTTTAGTTGTGATTTTAATGTTTATAAAGAAGTTAGATTTTCTTAAAAAAAAAAAGGAAGTTAGATTTTCATTCATTCAGTGTGGCACATTTTACCCCCTCTCCCTTCCTTCCCCTGCCCCCAGTTTTTTACTTTTTTTTCTTTTTATATATGTATTCATTGTTGCACAATTACCTACCTTCCCTCCAACCCCAAGTCCTCTTTGCAATGATATATTGGACTGTTATTGTGCGTTTAATGCCTAATCATGTATTCCTTTTAGACACTTCTTTCTTTCTTTCATCTGTTCCAATGCAATGGTTATTATCTATCCAATCTTAGCCTATTCTCCTCCCCACCCGCATGTTAGATCTAATTTTTAACAGTGGTGCAATGCACATTTTGTCTTTTTGTGACTGAGATATTTCACTCAGCATGATGTGCTCCAGGGTCCCTCATGTTGTATAATGTATTACAAGTTCATTGTTTTTCCATGCTGAATAGTATTCCATTGTATGATTATACCACATTTTTTCTGTCCATTCATTTGTTGATGGGACTTGAGTTGCTTCCACGTCTTTGCTATTGTAAATAATGTAGCAGTAAACATGGGTGTGCATATATCTGTTTGGATGACGGTTATGGTTTCTTTAGGGTATATTCCCAGTAGTGGAATTGCTGGATCAAACAATATTTCTATTTCCAACATTTTGAGAAAGCGCCAAACTGCCTTCCATAGTGGTTGCTCCATTTACACTCCCACCAGAAGAGAATAAGGGTTCCAATTTCTTCACAACCTCTCCAGCATTTATTGTTTGCTGCAACACAGAAAACGGTTTAAAAAATTATTTAATAATCTAAAAGCTAGTTGAACTTGAAGTATTTGTTTATGCTCTAGTAAATCATTATAAAAAAATGCAGTTTTGGCAAGGGAGACGTCAAGTAGAGAACTATATTACTACCTCAAATACTCATTTTTTTTAAAAAATCATACTTATCTTGATAATTTCAAATGCTGGTTGTTTTTTAGCTCATGCTCGCCTGATGTTTCGTGACACTGTGACTCTGGAAGATGCTGTAACCGTGGTATCAGTAATGGAATCCTCAATGCAGGTAGGCATTTTTTGTATATGTAATTTTGAAAATCTTCACCACTGAACCAGTAGGTAACATCATGATAGACAGAGAAAAAGATTATAGTTGTCATTGATTTACTTTTACTTGGATCCATAATCAACACCCATGGTAGCAACAGTTAAAAATCAGAAACATGTTGCATTGGGAAAAATCTATTGTCAAGAACCTCTCCAAAGTGCCAAGAAACAGTAAAATCAGTTTAAAGGTTAAGGTGCACATCATCCAAACCTTGGTATTTTCAGTTACTCCCTATGCATCTGGAAGTTGTGCAGTTAATAAGGATGAGAGAGGATTCAGTGGCTTTGAATAGTGGTGCTGGAGAAGAGAACTGAATGTTCCATGGACTGTCAAAAGAAAAAATAAGTCTGACTTGGAGGAAGTGCAACCAGATGGCTCCTTAGAGACAAGAGTGGTGAAACTTCATCTCACATACTTTGTCATGTTATCAGACATAGCCAGTCCTTGGAAAAAGACATCATGCTGGGAAAGGTGGAGAGTCAGGAAAGAGAGGGGGACACTCAACAAGATGGATTGACGTAGTGACAACGGTGGGCTCAAGCACGTTGGAGATCGTGAAAATGGCACAGAGTAGGGTAAAGTGCCGATCTGTCATTCATATGCTTGCTACCAGTTGTATTGACTGGACAGCACATCAAAACAATTACCGGAGGTACAGCTTTCTAGGGTAAGACTATTTTTATTGTTACTGTCCTTGAGAATATACACAGAAAAATATGTATCTGTTCAATATTTTCTGTATGTGTAATTCATTGACATTGATTATATTCCTCTGGTTGTGCAGCCCTTGTTGCTTTCTTCTCCTGAGTTGTTCCTCTTTCATTAATATTGAGTCACTGTCCCCTAAGATTCTTATAAAAAATTATTGTCACTTTCATCATGTATGAATAGTTCTTAAAAGAGCATAATACTCGAGGCAGACATTCCCTAATTAAGGTAAACTGTTTTTCTGTTTTCAAAAGACTTTAGAGAATATTGTTGATTTAGGGTTTATGGGTTCATCTAGTCAGCATTACTCCTAAAGTCCATAATAATTTGAAATTCTGTTCTGCATGTTCCCCTTTGAATCAGAATTTTTCTATAGACCCTTTAATGAAGGTGTTTAGTAAAGGTCATTGGACATCATCCAGTTACTCTGATCTCGTGACAAAGCAGACAGTTACTCAGAGAGGCAATAAGCCACTCATTCCATATTCTCCCCCTATTCCTGACTTTCCTTCTTCCTCTGTTGCTTCAGAGAAATAAGATAATTTATTATTGCATTAGGAATTATGTTATTATTCTAATAATAATCTAATAATTCTTGGAAATACACCCCAAAAAAGGAGCTTAAAAGATTTAAAAATGTCATGAAGACTTTGACAGAATTAGTGGCGTTGTTTTTGTCCATTGATCTAAAGAAGTAGTTCTCAGTTCTTTTCCTTCTCAGCACACCTGAAGATGTCCATGCTGCGATTAGGGACGGTACCTTTGTAGACCAATGATTGCCACCAGAAATGGGTTATGTTGTTGTCGTTCATTGCTGTCGAGTCAGGACCAACCTATAGCTGACCCTCCAGCGGGATTTCAGAAGCAGTGAATTACAAAGGAGTAGATTGTGCATCCTTCTCTCTCGAAGCAGCTTGTGGATTTGAACCATGTGCCTTTGGGCCTGGGGACATTTCCTGATGGTTTTCGTTTTCTCCTTCCTCAGGGAGGTGCACTGCTAGGAGGAGTGAATGCACTCCATACTTCCTTCCCAGAGAACCCTTTGGAGCAGTACCGGATGCAGTGTGAGCTTATCCTGGAAAAGCTAGAGCTGCAGAGCCTCTTGAGGGAAGAGATAAGAAGACTTGAAAGGTAAAGAAAGAAAACCTGGAAAGACTTGGGATGAGAAATCTTTATTCGGCACTTAGTGAAATGAAAGGAGTATAAATTAAGTGGAAAATCTGTGCCATCCCAGGGGATAGTTTGAGATCAGCTGTTTCTCAATCTAAGTGACTTAACATAAATAAATAGATGTGTGTATGTGTGTGTAAATAAATATGTTGCACATTGCTGTCAAATTAGAACTGACTCATAGCTGACCCTCCAGTGAGTTTTCAGAGGCTGTAAATTACAGGGAGGAGATTACCTCCGTTTTTGTCCCTCAGAGCAGCTGGTAGATTCAAACTGCTTGCCTTGGGGTCAGAAGCACAACTCCTCACCCACTAGGCTACCAGGGCTTTTTTAAAAAAAGAGTGTGTGTGTGATATATATATATATATATTCTTATTGTGGTGGTGTACTGTCGAGTTAAATAGCTGACCCTCCATCAGGTTTTCAGAGGCATGGAAGGAGATTACACATCTTTCTCCTATGGAGCAGGTAGTTCAAGCAGTGTACCTGTGGTTTTGCAGCACAATTCCTTACCACTAAACCACTAGAACTCCCTGTATATATACACAAGTGTGCACGCACACACACACATACTGGTGCTCTGGGAATCAGCAGTTCATAGAAGGCTCACTGGGAAAGGCTTGGGTCTGTCACTCCAGCCCCTTCATTTAGCTGAGCACTTCCTTGGGCCGACTGAACTTGACTTTGCATTGGAAAGGCTGTCAGTTTGACTGATTTAAGTTACCAGAAATTGACATATATGCTGAATTCAGGCAAAGAGAGAACATGAGTTTCATCATCAGTGTTAAAATAGAAAAGTGATAATTTAATTTCCCAAATTCAGAATTATCGTCCTGAACAGAAAGAAGGAAAAAGACAGTAGGTGAAGATGTGGAGTCAAGTGCTCGACCCCTAAGCTCTACCCACCCCATGTAGGTGAAGATCTGAAGGATAAGATTCCATAAAGTGTTTTTTTCTGCTGAGATTTCTTTTTGTGCAAGGCATGTGCTGACCCTTAAAGCAACAAAACCTAGTGTAGGTGAAAGTTAATTACCTCCACCACATAATCTAAAGCTAATTTTCCCATGTGAAAAAACTCAAGGGACACATGGGCTTCTTTCCCTTAGGAAAGAGCTTTCTATCCTTTAAAGGGATCACATGATTGCAACTAAACCTTTGTTATCATGCTTTTCATCCAGATAATACTTTCCTTCTGACAGTCTGCCTCAAATGCCTTCTACCCACCTTACAGTTCATAGGGATCACAAAAAAGATGTGTTTTAGGAAGCTGTAGTAAAACTGCAGAAATTTTTTACAGGAGAGAAGTTAATTCTTGAAATAAAAATCAGACTAATATAGGAATTGTTATGTACTGTCATATTGGAACCTAGCTCATCCTCTAATAGGTTTTCAGAGACAGTAAATCATATGGGAGGAGATTACCCATCTTTCTCCCTAGAGCAACTGGAAGATTCAAACCAAGTTCCTTACCAGTAGGCCACCAGAGCTCCCTCCTAAAGTAGGAGAGTGTTTCTACTCCTTTAAATTCCTAGTCTTTTAGGGAATCTCATTATCATGAGACAGTCATGAGACATTATGAATACTCATGACTGTAACTCAATGCTGAATAGTATATTGTTGTTGTTATGTGCCGTCGAGTCTCTTGCGACTCATAGCGACCCTATATACAACAGCCCTAAACCCTGCTCTATCCTGTGCCAATCTCACTGCCTCTGACACACCCATTCCAATTACCCCAGTCACTGAATCAATCCACCTCATAGAGGGTCTTCCCCTCCTGCGCTGTCCCTCTACTCTACCCAGCATGATGTCCCTCTCCAAGGACCTGTCCCTCCTTACAACATGTCCAAAGTATGTCAGGCGAAGCCTCAGGATCCTTGCCTCCAAGGAGCAGCCTGGTTTAACCCTCTCTAGGAAGAATCTGTTTGTTTTCTTGGCAGTCCATGGTACATTCAATACTCTTCTCCAGCACCACAGCTCAAAGGCATCAATTCTCCTTCTATCCTCCTTGGTTATTGTCCAACTCTCTGATGCATAACAAGTGATTGCAAAGACCATAGCCTGTATCAGATGCACCTTTGTCTACAGAGTGAAACCATTGCTCTTCAGTACCCTGGAGAGGTCCCTAATAGCAGACTTTCCCATCGCAATATGTTTTTTGATTACCTGGCTACTGGTGCCAAGAGTGTTGACCGTGGAGCCGAGCAGACTAAAGTTGTTAACAATCTCAATCTTTTCCCCATCTATCCTGATGCTGCCAGTTGGTCCAGTGGTGAGAATCTTTGTCTTCTTGACATTGAGCCTCAATCCATACTGAAGGCTGCAGACCTTGACCCTCTAGAGCAAGAATTTCAGGTCCTCCTCAGTTTCAGCAAGGAGGGTTGTGTCATCTGCTTAACGCAGATTGTTAATAGATCTTCCACCAATCCTGATGCCACACTTCTCCTCATATAGCCCAGCCTCTCAGATAATCTGTTCTGCATACAGATTGAAAGGGTATGGAGATAAGACACATCCCTGGTGTACGCCTTTCCCAGTTTTGAACCATGCAGTGTTCCCTTGCTCTGTTCTGACAACTGCCTCTTGGTCCAAGTATAGGTTTCGCATTAGAAAGATAAAGTGTTCTGGGATTCCCATTCTTCTCAGAGTCAGCCACAGTTTATTATGATCCACACAGTTAAACGCCTTTGCGTAATCAATGAAACAAAGATAGACTTTCTTCTGGTATCCCTTGCTTTCAACTAAGATCCATCTAACATCAGCTACAATAACCCTAGTACCATGACTAGGTAGTAGAAATTATGAACAATGCTTGGGGTTTTGTTTTATTTTTACTCATATTGATAAAACAGATTTGTGAGTATTTTCAATTATAACTCAATTATTTTTATAATTTTTAAGTGTTTTCCTATTACAAAAGCAGTAACATATTCTATACAGGTTAATTTTCAAAGCTAACAATAATGAATTATAAAGAAAATAAAAATCATTTGTGATTTTACTATGGAAGGGATATCTGTCATTAACATTTCAATGTACTTAAATGCATTTAAGGTTAAATACATTAAAATTTTAAGCATTTTTTCTTCAAAATTTAAAGTCTTTTCTATGATTTTTAAATGATTTTTATAATATTTTCTACGCTGCTTTTAGTTTATTCCTCTCCCCATAAGCATTTGGAAGCAGGGTCATTTACACTTTAAAATGAGAAGGCATGCTGTCTAGATTGTTAGAAAGTACTTTCTGAAAGACTTCTTTTAGAAGTTGATGTTGAAGGTACTATTTCTGTTTTCCAGTCATTACTGTTAAGAAAGGAATATACTCAAACTTTAACGTGAATGCACTGACCAGGTACTTTATTCAGGTAGTGTACATAAGTTTTAACTGTCAAATCGATAAAGAAGGACTGCCTGGAACATATATCAAAATATGACTAGGTTTAGCCAGAAAAATGTTTCCCATTGCCTTGGGCATATCTACTGTGAATGCCAGAAGGGACAGTAGCAGCACAACCTAGAAATACCCTAACTTATTTACTCCTCAGTCAGATGTCATTGTAGATGCACTGCAGTGCATTACTTCAATTACCTAAAGAGATGTCATGGATTATAATCTCGCATCTTTAACTTTGTTTCTTATCTGTAAACTGGCTACTAAGTAACTAGAAAAACCACTTTCTTAGTTAGCAGTGAGCTACCATGTAAATGGCTATAAGTCTGTCTTGTAAAGTCTGACCCCTAAAGAATTTCGAATGACTGAAGATGACTTTTAGAGACATTTTCAGATGTAGACAGACTTAACTTGTTATCTCATTTTCTTCATTTTATGATTGTTTTAGGTTAAGGAGAATGCTTATCACTTCAATTCTCCACTGATAATTTTCTTTTTCTATAATTATATTTTATTAATTTTCATAAACATTTACAGAGAT
>NW_006399752.1:13557645-13566419 GCF_000299155.1 Elephantulus edwardii
TAGCCATCTGAATGTCGTCTTCGGTGAAGTGCCTGTTCATATCCTGTGCCCATTTTTCTATTGGATTATTTACCTTTATCTTGTTGTGGTGCACTGATAATTTTCAAAGTATACTTTTTTCCTGCTGCCCTAAGAAACTGTATTTGGCATTAACTTGGAATTATCTCTGATTTAACTCTTTAAATGGCATCTCAGATGCAACAGAGAAATGAAAACTCAAAGCTTTGCCTTCAGTACAGGTTTTCCTTTCTTGTCTCTTCTACAGGCTACAGGGTCCGAGTGTGCACCATAGCCAGCCAGAGTCAGTGGAAGCAGAGACTCCTCCAGGATCCTTTGGAAATGAAAATGATCCAGGGCAAGAATCAAAGTACAGAACCTCCACACCACAGGAGAGAAACTGTGAAAGGCATCCTTCCTCTCCTAGAGAAAGCCCACTTCCAGGTCTCCTGTCCCCTCCAGGACATAGTGGATCAACAAGCAGAAAACGCTCAGCTGAACCCCAAGATGACAGTTTCGACTGCTTTGATTCCCTGGCGACTCATCAGATTGCAGCTGAGAACACTGCTCATGTGTCTGTTAGGCCCAAAACAACTGAAGAAGTAGCTCTGAAAAAGTCCAACAGAAGACCTCACAGTAAGGACAAGAGTAGGACCAGCCAAAAGAGCAAATCAGAGGCTCTACGGCCTCCAGCACCAAGAGGGGCAGATGCGCCATTGAAGCCAGACAACACTTTTCAGGGTAAAAAGGCCAAAAAGTCAGCAGTGGTTTCTGAAGTAACAGTCCCTGCTGAAGAACCAGACTCAGTGCCGACTCACGTCCCTGAATTGCACAAGCAGCACAAGGAGAGGGCCCCGAAACTCTGCCGACAATCTGCAGGAGTGACCTCAGGCTCCCCACACCCATCTCATCCTCAGTCCCTGGAGACTCCCACAAGAAAGAGACACAAACCTCCTCAAGTGGAAGAGCCCGAATTGGAAAGTGTTGGCAACACAAGCCCCCCTGTGGCCAAACTGGCAAAATTTACTTTCAGACAGAAATCAAAATTGATCCACTCCCCTGAAGACCCCAGACATGCAGATACTAGTACAACTAAAATAATCGTTCATAGTTCTAAAATGTCCCAGCCTCGAACGGGAAAGGAAGCAGCTCTGTCTGGAAAAGAGCCAGAAAAGTTGAGCTCCGGCCCAGGAAACAGAGGCTCCAATCAGTTACAAAGTCCCACAAAGGAAGTGTCAAGACAGCCACCAAAGACAGACGGAGCAGGAGAGAAGATGGAGTGTTCCCCTGAGAGGAGAGTGCTTCGGCCTGAGCCTGAGAGTCAGGCGAGGCACTCCCACCTCACTCGTGAGAGGGAGAACAAAGAGAGCTCATGCAGTAATAAAAGCAGCAAGGTTCATGCCGGCACATTAGCCAAATTGGCAAATTTCTCCTTTACTTCCTCCTCTGAATCTAAATCAGAACCCCCTCCTCCTCCTGAAAGTAAGAATTGCATTGATAGAGACCCAGGTCCTCCTGCAGCCACAGCTGCAGTGCTTGGCAGTAAAAGGAGAACTTTTCAGTTAGAGGGATCTACCAGAAAACTCACGACTTCCAAAAACTCTCTCTTTTCTTTACCAGAACTAGATGATGAAGCATTTGATTTCGACTGGGATGAAGAGATAAGGAAATAACCATAATTATGAAGGCATCCTGATTCCATTTCACTCCTCCAACCCAATATAGCCTCTTGCAGATACCCATGTGGTATATACAGATACAATGACTCTTAGCCATATTGAATGCCATTCTCATCACCAGGAGCTCCCATCAGGTTTTCTAACATCTATTCCATTCCAGGTGTATCATGACTTAAAAACTTGTACAGTGAATTTAGGTCATTGTAAAACCAGCACCTGAGCCAAGTTAGTTGACATTGTGTTTAGTTCTATGTGTGGACTATTTATATTCTTAAAGGTATTTCTTTTTATTCTTAAAGGTATTTCATTTTGTTTGGTTTGGGAGAAAAGTGTCTTTCTCAGATTCCTTATTTTATTTACTCAGAAACAACTGCCAGGAAGGGAAGAGTCCTAAAGCTACCAAGATAAATGAACGTCTCCTATTTTTTTTCTTTTTAATTTCCTCTTGAGATGTGCTCTGGGCACTGAATACGAATTATCATGTAATGATTTGCTAAAACTGTGATTTTTAAAAAATGTTTTCACATTATTCTAATATATCGTATTCATTGTGGACAAATATCTCTGATTTTTTCTTGGATAAATATCTTTACCATACATGGTAATTTTAAAGATCTGGGTACATAGTAGATTTTTGGAATACTGAGCTTTTGACTTTTCTTCTTTTTCTTGAGCCAGCATTCTGTGCTTCACATCCCTGACACCCCAGGGCCTGCCTTCTACATGTATCAAATCCTGTGGTTAGCAGGAGGGAGAATGTACAGTAGTCTCAATCATGCATTATTCTGAGTCTATCAAGACATTTAATAGAGAAATGTGATACTTGCTAGGTTGTGATTGATTTGTCTTAAAATCAGACATTTACCAGGCATTTTAATGTGCTTGTTATAGGAATAGGAAACTCATTTTGTCTTAGGTCCTTTTTTATTCTACCAGGAATTATTAGGATTCCATAATGACTTCTTTCTCTTCTGAAATGTCTAATTGTAAGATAATAATAGATTCTTTAATTATCGGAATTTTGGGCATGAAGAATATTCATCATTATATGTATTTTGTTTGATATTGACTTAAACTCCTAAAGAAAAACCACCAAAACCATCCATAAAAATTTAGGAAATGAAATATTTTTTGAGCATTTAAGCATTAATCCTAAAAGATTAATATTAAAGAAAATAAACAGTGAGTACTAATTTAGAATGGATAAATATAAACATTTTCAAATACCTTAAATAACTAAGTTTAATATAAGGAATGATCATAAAATTTATTAGTGTATATACCCTTGAACCCATTCTAGAACATTAACAGTGTGGGCTTAAGTAATGTCATTATTACTTTATCCATTTAATAACTTAACAGAGTATTGTTATTTTTAATTTTATATTTTTTCCTAATCTTTTAACAGTAAGACTTTGACTCCTTTCTAGCATTTCAGTATTCTTCCTAAAACTAAAGGAAAAAGAAAGGGTCTTAGTAATTGACCAAGTGAGCTTGATCTGGACATTGTCAAATTGCGTAGATGAGGGTCATTCAAACTTGAGCAGCTATGATGAGTTGACTTTTTTGTGTGTGTGTGAATTTTGGTACGTACGTTTAAAAAATAATTGCCATTTTGTCTTTGAACTTGTTATTAAGTATTGCATGGCTGATAGTGTCTAGCCTACTGGTTTGTCACTAGGGCACCAGTATTCATTATTGGGAATCATAATTCTAGATGTTTCATTTCCTAATAATGAAGGTATCTTTTTTCTTTAACTAGCCTCTTCAGGACACTAAGATACTTCCTACTTTAAGATACATCACTGAGTGACTCATCTCTCTTATTTGGTCTTGTGTCTAATCACCTGTGTACCTTCTACCTAGCAGTTATTTGTATTCACTCTCCATCTTGTTATTTGTGCTCATTGACTCATTCTACTCGTTATTTTAGTGCCTTCAGCTGCCTAGTTAATTTAGCCTAGTAATAATTGTGTTTGTTTATTCTTTGATGCTTACCCAGGTAAAAATAAGAGCAGATCTAAATATTCTCCCTATATATATATATATGTATATCTCTGTCTAATTATTAGAATAAGTAAACTACTCCATGTAAATACTCCTGGGCATCTTAAAAATTAAACTTCTATCATATTTACCCTCCTTTTGTCTTTGACTGCTTTGCTGTTGCTTATATTTGAGTCACAGAATCTCACAACTTACCCAGTGAGAAGTTCCTTTTTGTTGACTCCAGTGTCTGTTTTAGCACTTCTTATATTTCCAGAAGCACCCATAGTATCTGGAAACTCATTTTGCTTTTCCCCTAGAATCAGCTGTCTTCAAGAACATTGGGAAGCCAAGTGAAAAACCAATTTAGAGATAAATCATAGTATTTATTAGGTATGAGTATAAAAGTTCTCAAACATGCATTTCTGTCAGGCTGGAACCTGAGGCTGTAAATCACATGGACGAGACTTCCCTTCTTCCTTGTAGCACCTGGTAGATCTGTCTTCCAGAGAGGTAGGGCATTGCTTGGTAGTTTAACTCCTTATGGACTACACTACCAGATTTCTCTAAACAAAATGAAAACTATTCTTAATTTTCTTAAGAAGAAGACTAAAATGAATTTAAATTCTTTTATAACTATATAAAAGAGATAAACTTTTGACTCATAACTGACCCTCCAGCATGTGTCCACGGTTGTAAATCTCAGGAAGTTAGCTCACCTTTCTCTCACTGAGCTGCTAGTAGATTTGAACTCTTTTGACTTCATTCAACCAAATTCATCCATTGTTGTTATATACTGTCAATTAGAACCAACTTATATCTTATGCTCCAGCAGGTTTTCTGAAGCAGTAAATGGCACAAGAGAAAAGTTTCCCTTCTTTGTCCCAGTGAGCAGCTGTTGGGTTTGAACCACATGCATTTGTGTTGGCAGAAGAACTCCTTACCACTAAGCCATCAACTATTACCTGAGCTTTTTACATACTTAAGCTTCTTTTGCAGGTATCCCAGAACTTTAATAGAGATCGATTTTTGACAAATTTCAATTCTCACAAACCTATACATACACACAAAATAGTATTTGATTTATGTGCCTTCTCTAAGTGCTAAACCTTCTACCTAGCCGGTCCAATTTCTGGAAGACCGATGCTAATCTGTATTTAAGAGATCATCAGAGACAACCCAGGACTGTGTTGCCCTTTGCAGATTTAACTTTTCCAAACAACCTAGTTCCAAACCTAACAAACTCAGAATGTGAGCAGCTAGGTGAGTGGGTGTTCTTTAATGTGCAGCATAATATCTGAATGTGTCTTCCATATTTTTGGTATTCATAAAGATAAAAGAAGGCTCTTGGCTCACACTGGTGCTCATGCCCATTGGGGTTTTGCTGTGTCCTATTATTCCTCTTCACTATAAGAGAGAGAGAGACAGGAAGCAGTAGCAACTATTCCTTTTTTGTAAAAAGAAAAAAAAATATGGAATGCTTTATGAATTTGTCATCCTTCTGCAGGGGCCATGCTAATCTTCTCTGCGTTGTTCCAGTTTTACTATATGAGCTTTCTTATGGCATAAGTGTACATTTTGAGCTTCCTGTAAAGCCTTCAAACTGCATCTAAATGTAGTATTTGTAAAAGGGAACTTGAAAGTAAAGTTAAGCTAGTTTTGAATAAACTTGGTGTGTCTGCAGTATAAATATCAAAGTTCAACATACAGTACAAGGAGGGAAACAGGATGTCCACATCTGACCTTTTTGTTCTCACCGAGAAGTAGAAAATAAATTACTTATGTTGGAAGCCTCTTGTGGAGCCAATGAGAGACTGATGCATGGGCTGGGTTTTTTTAAAAATTCATTTGGGCCTGAGGGCTTGCGTCTCTCAGGCCTAGTTTTTATTGTGTGGTATGGTACTATTCTGTCATGTCACTTTATTGAGGTAAATTGGGATTGCTGTGATACTGAACAGCTTTTCAATGGTGCTTCAAATGCCATAATGGTTGTACATGGTTGATAATGCTTGGTAGAGGTCACAGATTAAGACAGGCTTGGAAGCAGGAGTAACATCCACTTCCTAAATATGCCTGTGGAAACTCTATGAACTTTGAGAAAGGACAGTAGTTATAAAACATGGTTAAGGTCCTTTGTTTGTAAGGTAGCAACAACAATTTATATCTCCATGCCCTTGTCTCCAATTTAGAGTCGGGTGAGGTGGCTGGACTCTGTAGATGGTGCTTTTGATTTGGTTGAGAGTCTTTGTGAATTGTGTGGTGGTTTTTTATTTAAGCCTCGTGTTTAGAGTCAACAAAACCTCCTGTAGGGCCCTTATAAATTGGGCCCAAGGGATTATGTTTGAATCCCTGTTTTTATATTTTGGAGGAACATTCTTCTAAGTGAGACAGCACTCTGGTCAATTTGCTGTGCTGAGGTAATCTGGGTTTGCTGTGACACTGAACCTTGTGCCATTGGGATCTCAAATGCCATAATTTAACAGTTGTGCCATAGGTGTGCCAAACACCATAATGGCTACCCATCACGAGCAGTGTTTGGTGGAATTTCCAAGGTTGATTCAGGTTTGGAAGCAGGAATGGCATCCATTTCCTAAACCACATGCCTCTGGAAATCCTATGAACTAGGAGAAACTATGATAGTTATAGAAAGGCTTCAGGCCTTTTGTTCATAGGTCACTATGAGTGGTGCTCAACTCGACAGCAGTCAGCAACAACAAACAGCATGTTGTGAATGCAAATAGTTTTTAGGTCAATCTTTTTTTTTTTAGGCCAATCTTTTAAATGGTTCATTGGAACCGTAATGCTTTGGCAGAATTGAACCGTAGAAAGCTAGAATGTGTAGAATGTGAATCAAATGTTTTAATTACATGAGAACAAATTTAATTATATTTAGAGTATTCATAATAAGCCAAGTCAGTATTGAAATATGGCTTAATATTTCATACCTGGTTATTTTCTGTGCCCAATGATATAAAAATGAGAGCAGTATAGCAAACTTTGAAGTCCAACATATTGGGTTTGTGACCCCACTGTCTTCAGGGATCTCATTCGTAAAAGCAGGTGGGCTAGGATCTGAGTCATAATGTTGAGTTAAAAGAAAACCTCACAGTCTAGCTGAACCAAAAGTAGGCTTGCTGTAAGGATATACTAATGAATCTCATTAAGGACAGGAAACAAAGTCTAACCAGGCTCCATGAGGCCTAGAACTGGAGAGTCAGGAACTGAGGCTGTTCATTCAGCATCTCCTGAGTCTTTCATGTTCCTCTTCTCTGCTTCTCAGTGAATGTGATCAAATTAACTGCCCTTCTGCAGTCATGTGTTCTGTATTTGCACCTTGTGGCTTTTGATCTATTTGGGATCTGCTCTAACTTTGATTTCTCTCCTTTCCAAATTCAGGCTGATTTTATTTCACTTTCTTGATTGCTTCAGGAGGGGGTGGGGGTGTCTGGGGGAGGTATAAACAGAGCAGCCAGGCCTGTGGCTGGAGGTAAATTCTCTGAGGAGGAGCGTGGGAGGCAGTGACTAGCCAGTTTACCACACTGTGTCTAAAGGATTTTGAGTAATGGTCAATAATTCTACAACCTTTGCTTTTTCTATTACAATTACTGAGTTGAGAGAACATGCTGTTAAATTAATTTAGACCATCATTCCCGAAAGACTGTCAATTTTTAACCTGACAGCAACAAGGTGTTTTTCAGGGATTACAAATGACTTTTGGCAGTGTTATTAATAGTCTATACTATAGACCACAGGGGGAACTGTTTATTGTATTTTTTCTTGTGCATGAATTATTCATCATGACTATATCACACCTCTTCAAAATACCAGTCACATCAGTAGGCATGGTGTCATCCAGTTCAGTGACTCCTATTTTCATGCCACCCATGGACATCCTCCCATACCAGACCATACACAATACTTAGTAATGTTTGCCACCAATTTTAATTAAACAGAATACATGATTAAGGTAATTGAAAGCTATTTAAATGTAATATTTTTTCGATTATATAGATACAAAAAATTGTTTCACAAAATCTTTCTACATTGAATTGAAGACTTCTTCCCCTCATTTAAATACTTTATTCTCAAAATGTTACTGATACGTTGTTGTTATATGTCATTAAGTTGGAAACGACTCATATCTGACCCTCCAGCAGGTTTTCTGCTTTGTTTTTTGTGGGGGAGAAATCAAAGGTTATAAGTCAGATTAATAACAAAATACAGTCAAGATAGCTCCCATAATGTGCACGCAGGCACCTCAGTCTTGAGCCTCACAGAGCTATGTTCCCAAGTTCTCAGACCTGATAATATTGGCTCTTTCCTTAGTTATAAAAAAACATTATCAGTTCTGAAAATATTGGCTTTCTGCATCCCCCACCCCCAGGTCTCATCTGTGTCATACCTCCAGTTCAGCCATGGCTGCTGCTATCTCGAAGCATGTCCTACATTTTGCTGGGTTGAGAAAGGTCTTTTTCCTCTTCTGGTTGAGGAAGAATTCCTTCCAGCAGGTTTTGATAGATTCAAAAATATTACTTAACATAACTAAAACACAAGACATTTTGACAAAATCAGTGACTATAAAACTCTAGGAGCAAAATTAAGCACCTTGAGGGACTGAGTTGCTGGGCTTGGGACCCCAGGACAACAGATGTGGGAAAGATCAAGGTCAAATGATATAATATCCAAAGACAATGTTTTACATCCTACTGGGATTTTAAGAATTTGTGAGTGGCCATCAAAGGTATAACTATTAATGTCTTCCCATCCTGAGCAAAGAAAAATGAAGAAAACCAAAGTTTAATCCAAAGGGTTAATGGACCATATGAACTTGAATCTCTCTGACCCTGAAGCCAGAACTGGACTCATTACAGTTACTGACGACCCTGAGAGGAATCACAATTGTTTGTTGTTATGTGCCATCAAGTCGCTTGCGACTCATAGCGACGCTATGTACAACAGCACTAAACTCCGCTCTGTCCTGTGCCAATCGCACTGTCTCTGACACTCCCATCCCAGTTATCCCAGTCACTGAATCAATCCACCTCATAGAGGGCCTTCCCCTCCTGCGCTGTCCCTCCACCCTCCCAAGCATGATGTCCTTCTCCAAGGACC